>NW_024743478.1:392500-465000 GCF_018991925.1 Homarus americanus
TGTTATCCCATCATCTCTTCCGTTATACTATTTTCTCCCCTTCCTTCCATCTCCCCTTCCTTCCTCCCTCTGTTCCATCTTGCTCCCCTCTCCCGTAATACCTCTCTCCTGGTATTCTTTTTTTCATCTTTCCTCTTAATTATTTTCTCTCTCTCATCAACCACCTCCCACACCCCTACAAAAAAATAGGCAGGAAGGCCATCTGTTTCTCCCCATCACCTCCCATCACCCCTCCCATCACCCCCTCCCACTCTCCTATCACCCACCTCACCCCCATCACCTCACCCCCTCAGCTTGCGTATTTATGCCTCACCACAGTTATGTCGTCTCTTCTCCTCCTCTCTCCTATTCCGACGATTCTCTTCTTTCTTCCTCCTCCTCTTTCTTCTTCTTCTGCATCTCCTCTTCTTCCTTCTCTACCTCTGCCTCGTCTTTCTTCTCTTCTTCCTCTTTCTCTTCTTTTCCTCCTCCTCTTCTTCCTCCTTCTCTTTCTCTTCCTTTCCTCCTTCTCCCACATCTACATCGTCGTCAAGGGTTAAATTAATCCTTTTCGTCTCCAGGTAAGAAAATAATTAACTTTTGTACCTTGAGAATCTATTAGGTAGGTATGGGGGGTCTAGTGGTGTGGGGGGCGTAGGTGTGTGGGGGGGCGTAGGAAGTAGGTGTGTGGGGGCGTGGGGTGGGTGTGTGGGGGGTCGTAGGGAGTAGGTGTGGGGTGGTCGTGGGGTAGGTGTGTGTGGGGGGGCGTGGGGTGTGTGTGGGGGCGTGGGGTGGAGTGTGTGGGGGGCGTGGGGTAGGTGTGGGGGCGTAGGTAGTGTGTGGGGGGCGTGGGGTGGGTGTGTGTGTGTGGGGGGTCGTGGGGTAGGTGTGTGTGGGGTCGTAGGGTAGGTGTGTGGGGGGGTGGGGTGTGTGTGGGGGGGCGTGTAAGGTGACTGAGGGGCCCTTGTTCTGCACGTGGGTGACAAGCCGCAAGTCGAAGCATGTCAGGGCGGTCTCCTCTTTATCTGCACCACCGGATGTTCTCCTCGTCTCCCCCTGCGGCACGATAACAGGGAGATAAGGATGATAGTGACATAACAGACGGCCCTTTGTCTTATTGATCGTGAGAACCTTCTACCTGTCCAGACATGATGGAGGTGTCTCTGTCTACCTGGCGTCTACCTGGTGTCTACCTCTCGTATACCTGTCATCTACCTGTCGTCTATCTGTCGTAAACCTGTCATCTACCTGGCGTCGACACCGTGGTCTTTGGTTAGATCAGGTTAGGTTAGGTTAGGTTAGTGCCTAATTCTTAAGTAATTACTCCTTGTCTTCACTTTTTGTGCTGAGGTACGTGAATTTTGGTATGTACTGTACGTGGTTGTGCTTGGGGTGAGGGAAGGTGGTAGTCGTGTACGTGGGGCTGTTCATGTTAGAGGGGTCGTGCCGTGGGGCTGTTCGTGGAGATCAATGTACGTTGGGTTGTCCGTGGAGGGGTCGTGTACGTAGGGGAGTGTCCGTGGAGGAAGCGTGGGAAACATTTAAGTCAGTAAAACACTTGGGAATGTGGCTGAACGTCCTTGGCAGCAGGGAGGAGGAAGCGTCCTGGTGTGTGTGTGTCATGTGTGTGTGTGTGTGTGTGTGTGTGTGTGTGTGTGTGTGTGTGTGTGTGTGTGGTTACATGGGGCCAGCTGGCACCAACGTGTTCTGACTTGATGTCTGTGCTCTCTCTCTCTCTCTCTCTCTCTCTCTCTCTCTCTCTCTCTCTCTCTCTCTCTCTCTCTCTCTCTCTCTCTCTCTCTCTCTCTCTCTCTCTCTCTCGTCATTTTGATCTGCTCAGTTCTCTTGTATATATGGCAATTACGACGATTTATAGATTAATGATTGACAATTTAACCTAACCTAACGATATCAATTTTCTTAAATACGATTTCTGGATCAGTTCAAAGATGACCTTCTGCAATGTGTGTGTGTGTGTGTGTGTCTGTCTGTCTGTGTGTGCGTCCATCCATCCGTTCTGATCTAAGTGGGTGCAGGGGGGGGAGGGAGGTTAATTTGGTCCGTGCGTTCGTTCGTGGCAACATTATGCAACAAAGGAAACTGCAGTCTAGCGTCTAACATAGTAATTTTATAAAGGTTTTGTCACATGGAGTCTTGCTTAACCTGACAATATGAGTTTTATACGAGTGGTAATAAACAGTGAGGGAAGGAACTGTTATGATATGTTAGAGTGTTTGTGTTTAAGACAAGTATTGTATTAACGCTGTGATTACCTTCCGTTACAGGTAAGGCTGAGAGAGAAGTGCCAGGTGAATCAAGGTGAGTCTCTCTCTCTCTCTCTCTAGTAAAAAACATGAGAGAAATAGATAGGTAGAAAACACACACACACACACACACACACACACACACACACACACACACACACACACACACACACACACACAACCAATAATCACACCCCGAGAACGCAATTTGTCGGTCACGGTACAATGTTTATGACGGAGGAAGCAGTAAAATAGGGTGGAGGAGGGCAGATGGGGGTGGAGGGGCCAGGTGGGGTGGGAGAACGGCCAGGTGGGGGTGGAGAACGGCCAGGTGGGTGAGAGGGTGGTGATGGTGGAGGGTGTGTTTGGGATGGAGGGCCAGGTGGTGAGGGGTAGAGGAGGGCCAGGTGATAGGGGGGGGGTGAAGGATGGCCAGGTGTCAAAGACTGTACAGAGGACCCCATCATGGTTGATTGCATGTCGGGTCAGTCAGGCTTTATATACAGTGGAGGGAGGTAGTGGTAAGAGTGAGGGGGAGGGGGAAGAGTCAGGGGGAAGGAGGAGGGGAAGGGGGGAGAGTGAGGGGAGAGGGAATAGTGAGGTAAGGCAACAGCAGAGTACAGACAGACAGACAGACACCTTGAGGCAACAGGAGGAGGAGGGAAGTGAGGTAGAGGTGAGAGCCAGAGAAGGTTATGTAAGATGGTTTGTTTCAGGTGTAATTTGAGGACGATCACCAGGTATGGCTTACCCTCCTCTCCTCTCCTCTCCTCTCCTCTCTTGGTGTCCTTCATTCACTTCTTTCTTTCCTTCCTTCCCTCCTTCACCTGACCGTCTGATGTTTGATGACTTGATGAATGAGGATGAAAGGTGTAGTGATGATGATGATGAGTCTTGTGTTCTACCTGAGATGTTGATGTTAATTACTCTTCTACCTTTCCTTCCTGGTCCCTTTAATTACTGTCATCTTTTTGTTGTTTTTTTTACCATTTATTCTCCTTTATCTTTCTTTATTTCTTATTCATGTGTTCTTGTTTATTTTGTTCCTCATTCTCTTTATTTATCCATTTACCCATACCACAGTCCCCTTCCCCCCCTCTCTGACACACTTCCCTCTCACCAGGAGGAGAGGGGGAGGAAGAGGAGAGTGAGAGGAGGAGGGGAATAAGAGTAAAAATGAGAGGAGGAAGAGGAGGATTAGTCAAGCAACGACGGATTAGGATTAGCACGGATTAATGGATTAGAGACGGGATTAACAAGCTGGACATCGAACACGCGAGAAAAAAAATGAAGGCAGCTTGGCGAGTATTAGCGAAACTTTGGCGAGTGTTGGCGAGTTTTGGGCGGGTATTGGCGAGGTTTGGGCGGGTATTGGCGAGGTTTGGGCGGGTATTGGCGAGGTTTGGGCGGGTATTGGCGAGGTTTTGGCGGGTATTGGCGAGGTTTTGGCGAGTATTAGCGAAACTTTGGCGAGGTTTGCACAAGGGATTGGGAACAAGTGCATTGGATCACCTGTTGGACAAACGTGATTATGGCAGGTGAGACAAGGTGATTCCTGAGAGAGAGAGAGAGAGAGAGAGACAGAGAGAGATTGAATAAACATAGAATAAGGAAAACAGATGTAAAAGAAAACGAACGATAATTGGAAAAAAGTAGACGATGATGATAATAATTCTTGGTAAGTTAAGATGAAAGAGAAGATGAGAGACTTAGGAGAATAAGAGAGAGAGAGAAAAAACAAGAGAGGGAGAGGGGAAATTAATCTTTGTATTTTATTATTATTATTATTTTTGTTATTTTTTCAAGAGTTGGGAGGAAAAATTATTGATTAATTTCTCTCTTACCAAAATTTCAAAGAGGGATTTTTATTTATTTTTACCCTCCTTTCTCATAACTCCCTTTCTTTCTCCTATTTCTTACTCTTAACTCCCTTTCTTCCTCCTCCTTCTTCCTCTTACCTCCCTTCCTTCCACCCTTACTCCTCCTCCTCCTTCCTCTTACCTCCTTTCCTGTCTCATTTTCCTCTCTTTGTCTTGTTTTTCCTCTCCCTTCCTTTTCCTTCTCCCTCTCTTTTCCTTCCCCTCCTTCTATCTTTCTTTTTTCCTCCCCTCCCTTTCCTCCTCCTTCCCCTCCTCCTTCATCTCCCCTTCCTACTCCCCCTCCCTCCCCCTTCCCCTCCTCCTTCATCTCCCCTTCCTCCTCCTCCTCCCTACCTCTACCACAACATAAAGGTGGTACAGGAGGTCTGATAAAGAGAGGGGGTGGTACAAGGGAGAATAATCGATGATGGAGGGAGATAGGAGATAAGACTCCCTGGAAGAGACTCTAATTGTGTGACACCTGAGGGAGAGAATGAGAGAGAGAGAGAGAGAGAGAGAAGGAGAGAGAGAGAGAGAGAGAGAAGGAGAGAGAGAGAGAGAGAGAGAGAGAGAGAGAGAGAGAGAGAACTTCACACTATATCATGCCGTTCCCTCTCGCTATACTGTGTTATAACTTCACACTATATCATGTCGTTCCATCTCGCTATATTGTGTTATAACTTCTCACTATATCCTCCACGCATCCTATGACGAGACTCTCTGACCTTGAGTGTATGTAAAAGGTCAGGGTTATTAGGAGACTGGCATGACCTTGTTTCTTTTTAAGGCGTCATTGTTGCAGCGCTTCACATTGCACAGGTTGTAAGAGGCTGCTCAATAAACTAACCTCGGCTCCTTCAGGTGGAAAATCGGAACTTTGAATCGAGATGTTTCCGCGTCACCACCTCGTCCTGCCTTCCACCCTCCCTGGTTCTCACACCCTCCCTGGCCCTCACACCCTCCTTGGTTCTCACACCCTCCCTGGCCCTCACACCTTCCCTGGCCCTCACACCTTCCCTTGCCATCACACCTTCCTTGGCCATCACACCCTCCCTGGCCCTAAACGCTGCCTCACCCTCACACCCTCCCTGGTTCTCACACCCTCCCTGACCCTCTCACCCTCCCTGGCCCTCTCACCCTCCCTGGCCCTAAACGCTGCCTCACCCTCGTCTGTCTTGTGACAACTGAGGCCAACGTGTCCTCCCTAATGACCCTTCACCCTCACCCTCCCCTCCTGGTCTCCTGGCACTGGGGAGACCAAGGGCAGCAGCTGATGTTTGAGTGCCAAACACGGAGGACGTTCACAGTCCATGAATGGTCCTTCTCCACTCACGCCGAAACCACAGCCATCCTTACGGGCGTCCATCAAGGGCGCTGCCAACACCAAAGGAACCACATCCTCACTTGCCAGACTCAACACCCCTCTCTTCTCGCCACACATCCAACACACAGTCGTTGTCTTTCGTCGGGGTTGACGCAGTTGATAAGATCTATGTCAATTTCCTCTGTATTCCCTCCCTTATAACAACTACTGCCTGTGACACTGTTGATCGCCTCGCCCAGGAAGACACAGGAGGTCACCCTCGACCACCTCACACTGCATCAGATACACACATCACAGCTTAAGGTCTTCCACGAACACTGGACGAATCTTAAACTTGAGGACAGCCGCCCACTGCACCATTACGACCCAGTTGTTGGTGACGGTAATCACCTCTATAAACAATATCTACCTCTGACTCGGCCTCAACAGGGAGGTTCGGGAGGCAGCACCTCGGATACCGATACTACCGGGAATAGTTGACAACCCTGAGCCTGGCCACACTTCATGTAAACTTTGTGCACGATGTTGGCATACCGTAAACCCTCCTCCTCCTACAGGCACTACACGCTCTCAGGGAACAACCACGGTTTACTTTACTTTAAACAGATGACACTGTAAACTCTTAAGATATCCTTCAACCTCTAACATGTTGCTTCAACCTTAGGCAGGATCGTGCAGGATATAAGGGGGGTGCACAGTGAACTAGAACGAAGGGGTGACGTTGGATTTGATCAAAATCGAAACAAAATACAAGAAGCCTCACATCTGCTGTAGTCGTCCTCCTGTCCACTGTAATAGACCGATAGACAGATAGACAGACGGACAGTACTTAGGCATCCTATATAGAGATTCCTCTTACCACATAAAATAACCTAAGAAACAGAAATATAGGATTTTTGTTTCGAAATCCAATTTGTTTCGTCCCCAAAAAACTGAGTTGACATATTGTTGACTAAATCCCCTTTATACTGTCGGTACAAAAATATAGGATGGTGGAGGACACAGGGACACATGTTGGTACAGTGACTAGACCAGGGTTGTGCTGTACCTCCTACCCTCCTACCTCCTACCTCCTGCCCTCCTACCTCCTACCCTCCTACCTCCTACCTCCTACCCCCACCCACCCCCTCTACCTCCTACTACCTCCTACCTCCTACCTCCTACCCCCTACCTCCCCCCCTACCTCCTACCTCACCCTCCCCTACCTCCCTACCTCCCTACCCTCCTACCTCCCCCCCTACCCCTCACCCCCCACCCCCCTACCTCCTACCTCCTACCTCCTACCCTCCTACCTCCTGTCGCCTCCACCATCACACATTTTCAGCCAAATAGTCCTTATTTCTTTAGGTCAAAAGTCTGATATTTGTGTGGTAAAAATTTTGTTATTTATTGTGAGAGACGTTGTATAGTGAATCTTAAATCCCTTTGGTTAGGTTAGGTTAGGTTAGGTTAGGTTAGGTTTGGTTAGGTTAGGTTTAGGTTAGGTTTGGTTAGGTTAGGTTAGGTTAGGTTAGGTTAGGTAAAATTTCATGAATCTTCACTAAACTTTTATTATTGATGGTAATAATAAAAACTTGTATATAGTAATGTTTAATTAGAAAATGTGTGTTGTATTTTAGGGCATAGAAGGGATTCATGTTAGGGCATAGTTAAACGAGGGCATAGAAAGAGCATCATTTTAAGGCATAGGTGAACGGGGGCATAAAGGCAGTCTGAGAACCTCCAATAAATTTGATTCTTTGAGGATGGATCCGATAATTCTCCCATACAGACAGACAGACAGACAGACAGACAGACAGACAAACAAACACCCAGACAGACTGACAAACAGACAGACAGACAGTTAAACACTATCTTCACCCAACAGATACTCCGTCAAACGTCGAATCTCAAGTCTTATGTCTCAAGAACGTAGAATTTATCTCATGTTGTACCCGGGTTGATGAAGGTCGAGTGGTGTGTGTGTGTGTGTGTGTGTGTGTGTGTGTGTGTGTGTGTGGAAGTCGACGTTTGAGGAGGGAGAGGTATAGGGAATATCCAGAGAGGTCGACGTCGATAAGGTTGAATTTGTTTTTGTTTTTTAAAGGTCGATTTTGTTTGTTTTTTGACGAAGTTGTGGGAATAGAGTTTGAGGGAGGTTGAACTGTACTCTCTCTCTCTCTCTCTCTCTCTCTCTCTCTCTCTCTCTCTCTCTCTCTCTCTCTCTCTCTCTCTCTCTCTCTCTCTCGGTCAAGATCCAGTGTAAGGGTGTGGGGGGGTGGGGGTCACAACCTAACTCTGACCTGTAACTCTTAAAAGCGACAAGAGTTAAACAGGGATGGTAAAGCCTGCATGGAGGTGATAGAGTCAGGTAGAAATAGTAGGAGAGGAGAGGAAGAGGAGGAAAGGGAAGGAGAGGAGGAGGTACGAAAGGAGGAAGAGTAATAGTAAAGAAAATAGACCAACGCTTATTTCACCTGATGATTAAACACCCTAATGCTAACATAACAAAGAAACCTAACCTAACCTAGCAACAGTAGTAACAAAAACTACACGAGTAACAGTAACAAAGACAGCACTCGTAACAGAGACAGCACTAGTAACAACAACAGCACCAAAGACAGCACGAGTAACAGAGAACAGTAACAGAGACAGCACTAGTAACAGTAACAAAGACAGCACTCGTAACAGAGACAGCACTAGTAACAACAACAGCACCAAAGACAGCACGAGTAACAGTAACAGAGACAGCACTCGTAACAAAGACAGCACTAGTAACAGCAGCACATGGCGAGACAGCATCAGCACCATCAGAGGCTGGGGGCGGCGGCAGGACGGATCGGCTTTCTCTGGGTAACCACAAGCGTGACACACAATGCTACTGCGGCGTCCTCTTACTGCTCCTTCTCCTCCTCATCCTCCTCCTCCTCTTCCTCCTCCTCCTCCTTCCCTCTTCCTCCTCCTCCTCCTTCCCTCTTCCTCCTCCTCCTCCTCTTCCTCCTCCTCCTCTTCTTCTTCCTCCTCCTCTTCCTCTTCCCCCTCCCCTTCCTCCTCCTACACTACGCCTCCTCCTTGGGGGGTTCCTGGGTTTCTTGAGGCTTCATTAAGAATCCCGAGGCTTCTTGAGGCTTCATTAGGTTTCCTGGAAGTTCCTTAAAGTTTCTAGGAAGGATTTTTAGTGTTCCAAGGGCTTCTATTACCAAACTCACCCTGACAACACCAGCCTATAAAACCGTATCTCCGGCAATATTTCTCTCTCCCGGGATTAAATTTCCAACACCATAACGCTAGAGATAATTTTATTTCCATCTCCCTCAAATAATTTCTACCTAACTCGATCTGATCTCCAGCCTCGTGTCCTGATTGTTTTTATTTGAATGTCGCATCAGTCGGCCATGTATCTATCAGATCTTTCGGCATTTATTTCCAGAACTATCACCGAGATCTATTTCCAGATGAGTCAAGAGTTGTTTCGTGTTTTTGCTCTCTCTCTCTCTCTCTCTCTCGCTGGCGTTAGCTCCAGACAGGTAACATGATGCAGTATTTCTAAGCGTCACGAGCGTTATTTCCTCACCTGTAACGCTCCACAGTCTGGTACAGGTGCATGACCTCAATGCATTACGGTTGAGTGTAACATACTCTCCTCTGCATGACTGTAACGCGTTATGTATGACTGACGCTTTATGCATGACTGTAGCCCAGTTTCGTGACTAACATCTAGGCATAGCTGTAACAGACTCCGCATGGCTGTGACAGTCTGTGCATGACTGTATCGCTCTGTGCACGGCTGTATCTCACTGTGCATTCCTGTATCGCTCTGTGCACGGCTGTACCGCACTCTGCATGACCGTAACGCACAGCGCATGACCAGTAATTCGCCGCGCATATCTTGCATCTTTAATGCTGCGTCACATCCTGTTCTGGGAGGAGAGGTTAATGTCTCACAGCTCCGGGTGTCGTTGACCACTCGTTACACATCCGGTTGTCGTCGTTAAACTTGAGCGTTAATCTTACTTTACCTTATGTGAACCGGTAAAACAGTCGCTACTATATCGTTTTATCGTTATACGTCACTTCCTCGTTAACCAGTCGTTAGTACGTCACTTCCTCGTTAACCAGTCGTTAGTATACGGCATTTCCTCGTTCACCATTCGATAATACTGCGCTACTTCGTTAATCACACCTTATGGTAAGAGATTAGTTACCACATCTCGCTCTTGTTGACCACTCGTTAAATACCTCTTTCTCGTTAACCACTCCTTAAACGTCTGGTACTCGTTGACCTTTCGTTGAACACTAGGACTAACGAAGATCAGGCCGCCATGGGTGACACAAGACGCCCAGCACCTTATCACCAGACATCCGGCTCTACCCGCCCTCACTGACTGTTAACTGACTGTTAACTGACTGTTTGACTGACTGGTTGTGACTTAAAGTGACTGGTGAGTGAGTGTTCTGTGGCTTGTTATGATTTAAGTGACTGTTAAGTGATGGCTTGTAGAGAGAGAGAGAGAGAGAGAGAGAGAGAGAGAGAGAGAGAGAGAGAGAGTTTCCGGACCAGGTGTGAAGGATAGTTAGGCCTTCCCATAGTGACGGTGGTGATGGTAATAGATTGTGGTAGGTGGTGGTGGTGGTAGGTCATGGTGGTGGTACCTGGTAGTGGGAGCAGGTGTGTGTGTGTGTGTGTGTGTACCAGAGAGAGAGAGGGAGAGAGAGATCAGACTATCACCATGGTAACGCTCCCTTCTTCCTGCAAGTCCGAATTAGTGTGTATGTATGTATGTATGTATGTATGTATATATGCGTTCCTGGACACATTAAGACACATACGAATACAAACATGAATTCCAGGATGGTGTAAGTCTATCATCCTTGGAAAAATAATGACTGTTTTATTCCCAGGATGGTGTTAGTCTGTCATCCTGGGAAAAATAATGACTTTTATTCCCAGGATGGTGTATGTAATCTTGGGGGTGAAAATTATTGTGGTGAATAATAATTGGAAAAACTGTGTAAGCGATTTATTTATTAATTATTATACTAAATTATTAAATGTGATTGACTAAAAGCTTAAAAAGAATTATCCCATAATATTATTTAAGAGGATTATTGGCCAATTATTCGCGATTATTAACCAAAACTTAATCCGTAAGAAAATAATAATACAACTCGTTACTTCCGGGTCGTGCACTTTGAGCATCGGTCACCTGGTTAATTGCGGCTAATTACTCGATGATTACCTGTGAAATAATTATATATATATATATGTGAGTGGTAATTAGGCTAATTAAGGGGAGAAAGTATTGCAATCGGTAAATAATATGTTGCGGTGAATCTTTTATGTTCGTTCATCCGGGTTACGACGTGGTGAGGTGTCCGGGATGCTGTGTGAACCGGACCTAGTGTTGGTAGGGTCTCTATCTCTCTCTCTCTCTCCAGACCACAGGTAGGCCACTAATCACATCAGGTGTGGGGGGGTTAGGACAGGTAAGGTGGTCAGGTTTACCTCCACCTTGACGGGTACTGTAGGCAAGATGTGGGGGAGGGTTAGGTTAGGTTAGGTTAGGTTAGGTGATTGTTATCGTACGCACATAAACCTCGCTGCCAGATGTACGAATCATTTATTATCCTCTTACATAAATAACTAACTAACGTCTACTTACCATTATAAATAAGTTATAAATTACCTGTAAATGACGACAGAAACTTAATTTTTTTTAATCCATGGTTATTGATTCGACGTAAATTCTACTCCTGTGCGATACTTTCCAGATATCTTATTGGTTAGGGAATCAGCCAATCAGCAGCCGTCGTTCAGCTAGTGCATACCTGTTGCCTCAGTTTATGATGTCATGGGTACCAATTTAGACAGCGGGGGACCAGGGAGGAGTGTATGTTGTTGTTGTTGTTGTTGTCTAGTACTGTTGTTGGTTATTATTATCATTATCATTATTATTATTATTATTATTATTATTATTATTATTATTATTCCTGTTACTAATACCGTTGTTCTGTACTGTTGTTTTCCTCTACTTAACCGTTCACTGTTACCGTTGCTGTCACCCCTGTTTATCCTTCCCGTTATTACGTATGTTAGGGCTCAGTCCTGTTTTATTTTACTGTTCTAATTATTCCTATTTAGGTTTACATTGTATCATTTATTGGCTGTTTGTTCATTTATACGAGCGGTAGTTAGAGAGAAAGGGGTAGAAGAGAAAGGGGGGTGGGGTGAGAGAAAGGGGGAATGGTGAGAGAAAGGGGGGGGTGGGAGAGAAAGGGGGAATGGTGAGAAAGGGGGTGGGGTGAGAGAAAGGGGGGAATGGTGAGAGAAAGGGGGGTGGGGTGAGAGAAAGGGGGGGTGAGAGAAAACAGTAGGAGAAAGAGAGAGAGTCCAAAGGAGGAAGACAAAAGAGAGAGAGAGAGACAGAGACAGAGAGAGAGAGAGAGAGAGAGAGAGAGAGAGAGAGAGAGAGAGAGAGAGAGAGAGAGAGAGCTCATATTATCAACACACACTTCAAGTAAACGCGAATGATACACGTGACATTTCTGTAACAGAGGTCAGGATGTGCATTTTTGACATTTAGTGTAAATATGTACACAGCTGACAGACAGATAGACAGAGAGATAGCGAGAGGGAGAGTAAAGACCCTCTGAGTTTGTCTCTCTCTTTCTGTCTTTTTCTTTCTTTTTTTTCTTTCTTTCAAGTACGTGAAGAAAAATAGAAAAGAAGAGGAGAAAGAGAGGAAGAGGATAAGGACTAGGAAAAGGGAGAGGAGGAGGAGGAGGAGGAAGAAGAAGAAGAAGAAGAGTTGGAGGAAGAGGACCTAGGGGGGAGGGGGGGTAGAGTGGGTAGTACTAGAGAGAACTACTGAAAGGTCACACTCACACACACACACACACACACACACACACACACACACACACACACACACTTGTCATTCTGGCTGGTCTCATGACTCGCGGATGATATAACATTGATATTGATATTGTAACACTTTTATTTAGCCAGTTGAGAACCTGAGCTCTCTTTTAGGCACCTGATATATATACTATACATTTATCTCAAGGAAGTATTATGTAACATTTAATATCATCTGGAATAGTACAATAGCATGGTGATAATAAGAACATGTTACCACGGTTAGCTCTTCAATATATATTAATTTGATTGATTTATTTTAATTTTTTTTTTACATTTATATTATAAGTATCATGTTTAGTCGGCAACTATAATTATTGCATTGGTAATTTTTATATTTCTAACATTACAGTTTATGATATAATGGTTTTTGGTGATACAGTAAAGCTAGGAATATTAAGTAAGTATTATAAGAAATATTAATACTTAGACAATAGATATTTTTTAAGAGATGATTTAAAGGAAGGGAGCGTAGTCTTTGCTGGGATGGGTGGGGGTAAGTTGTTCCACACCTTCACACCGTGATAATGGTTTGGGACTAAGAGGAGCGCATGGGGGGTGGTCTGAGTAGCTCTGGGTGCCTTAAGTTATATATCTGATTATTCCGGAACTGGAAATAATTATTGTCAAGCAAGTGATTGAGAGATTTGTAAACAAAGAGAGCACAGCAGTAGGTGTTAATATACTCAAGTAAGTCATTGTCCGCACTACTCTCTTATGTACAGTGATCAGGGAGAGCGAGAGAGAGAGAGAGAGAGAGAGAGAGAGAGAGAGAGAGAGAGAGAGAGAGAGAGAGAGAGGTAAAGTTACGCACTGGAAACACAACATGTGTCTCGTCGTTCAGGAGTAAATAGTACACCAATACTGGGGAGAGAGAGAGAGAGAGAGAGAGAGAGACCATTTCGTATTGTTTTAGTATTTGAACCACCGGAAAGCAGCATCAGCGACCTTTGAGAATATCAGGAGTGTCAGGGAGTGATGTCGTGGTCACCCTCCCTAATCCTTACCCCCTCCTCCACCCTCCCTCCCCCCTCCACCTTCCCTCCCTTCCCCCACCTTCCCTCCCTCCTCCACCTTCCCTCCATCCCTCCCTCCCTCCACTCATCAACAGGAGCCAGATAGTAAAATAATCCTTATGTCAGTGGTGCCGGATAATGAGGTTGCCAGCAGCCGGCTGGTGGTCGGCTGAGCTCCGCCCGTCCGGCTTACTGGGGAAGAGCCGGTTCTTAATCCGGTAATACGTGACGGTTGCCGGAAATTTGAGTGTGTGTGTCTGTGTGTGTGTGTTTGAAGTGAGCTAAGCTGAACATTGAGCTGAAATTGAGATCAATTTAATAAACCCAAAATCATATTGAGATCACTCGTACTGGACTTAATAGTGAGATCAGTTGTATGAGCTCTAACCGTACTGAGACCACTAAGCTCAATTGTACCTGCATTATTGTTGTGATCACAGACAGACAGACAAACAAACGAAAGAAACAAACACACAATAAATAACTCAAAACAGGTGACATAATAATATATAAAAAAAATCAGGTAAATTCAGGTAGAAATGCAGAGGTAGGAAGAAATATTTATGTCAACATGGCTAAATCTTTCCGGAGTCAAC
Source organism: Homarus americanus (assembly GCF_018991925.1). NCBI lineage: Eukaryota > Metazoa > Arthropoda > Malacostraca > Decapoda > Nephropidae > Homarus > Homarus americanus. Next base: position 406,437 of record NW_024743478.1, read on the forward strand.
TAGAGGGTTTATGTTTATATTTTCATTCCGTGTACACCTTGGAGCCAGTCCCTTGGAGCCAGCATGAGGTAAAAGGCTTGTGAATTGACTTATACCGAGTTGGTTCTCTGGCTTGCTGGCTGGCATAGCAGGCTTGAAGATATTCTGGTTGGGTTTTAGTTAGGTAGGCTGGTAGGTAGGTAGGTAGGCTGGTAGGTAGGTAGGTAGGCTGGTAGGTAGGTAGGTAGGTAGGTATATGCAGGTTTCACTTCGGCAGCTTCTTCCGACACCTCAGATTCCTCTTCCTTTCCTTGTTCAAATACTCCTAAAACCCTTCCTTCTCCTCCTCCTCCATCCCTCCCTCCTTCCTCGTCCTTCCTCTTCTTCCTTCCTTCCTTCAGTAGGTAAACAGGAGCAGTTCATATCTAACAGTGGCCCTCCAGTCGCAATTCTTCCTCAGCGTTTACCGTCGTGTTTGTTGCTCAAGTCTCTTTGTTTTTCTGTTTTTTTTTCAGTTTTATTGTTTACATTTTTATTTAGATTTCGCTTACTTTGTTGTTAAAATTTTCACTTTTTTTAGCCTTATTTACTTTTTTGCATTTTTTTACTTTCTTTTGTTTTGCTATATTTTTCATTCGCTTTCTTTTTCACTTTCTTTTCGTTTTCTATTTTCCATTACTTTGTGTCGTTTATTTATTTTGTTTGCTTTTTCGCTTTCTTTTTAATCTTACTTTTTTTTCTTTCTTTCTTTTTCTTTATTTTTAATGATTTTTTTTCACCACCTTTTTCACTTTCTTGTTTTATTTACTTTGACTTATTTTCCCATTTACTTTTCCTGATACTTTTTCACCTAGTTCCTTTAACTTTTTCATTTTTTTTTACTTTTCCAAACCCATCTTGTTTTCTGGTTCACTTTTCACTTACCTTTTCCATTGACCATCGTTTTTACTTTCCTATATACTTTTCTTTTACTTTTTTTATTTTTCTCTTACTTTTCCGTATACTTTTCTTCCTACTTTTTCTATTATGTTTCCATCTACTTTTGCTTCATCATTTCGTCAAAGCTTTAAATTCTTATTAACATGAAAGTATTCGCTTGTATATTCTGCCTCACTTAGTTTGACTGATGTAATACAATTTGTGACGTCAAGAGTAAAAGTTTTAGAGTTTGACGTCTTGAAAAAGTTTTACACTGTTGGTTAAATTGAGCATCGGAGTGTGATAAAGCTCCTTGGAAAAAGAAAGTTCTTTAGCAGGAGTCAATCGTAGGGGGGGGGGGGTGTGTAAGGCGTAGGTCACTGTAATAAGGTGGGTCAATGAGGATGATGACCCCTTGTGAAGCTGACCTCGAGATGCCACTGTTGCCAGAGTCGAGAACTTGATTATGATAAACAAACGTAACAAAGTGGAAGAAATAAACACTAAAGTGAACATCTTATCTGGAAGTGTTATGACCATCACCCAAGTGTCAGGTTTCTGCAAGAGGGTTCCTGGAAACCTCAGCGCTCAGGATCAACACCAGAGGGCGGCCTCAAGAGGGTTCCTGGAAACCTCAGCGCTCAGGATCAACACCAGAGGGCGGCCTCAAGAGGGTTCCTGGAAACCTCAGCGCTCAGGATCAACACCAGAGGGCGACCTCAAGAGGGTTCCTGGAAACCTCAGCGCTCAGGATCAACACCAGAGGGCGGCCTCAAGAGGGTTCCTGGAAACCTCAGCGCTCAGGATCAACACCAGAGGGCGGCCTCAAGAGGGTTCCTGGAAACCTCAGCGCTCAGGATCAACACCAGAGGGCGGCCTCAAGAGGGTTCCTGGAAACCTCGGCGCTCAGGATCAACACCAGAGGGCGGCCTCAAGAGGCTTCCTGGAAACCTCAGCGCTCAGGATCAACACCAGAGGACGGCCTCAAGAGGGTTCCTGGAAACCTCGGCGCTCAGGATCAACACCAGAGGGCGGCCTCAAGAAGGTTCCTGGAAACCTCAGCGCTCATGATCAACACCAGAGGACGGCGTCAATTCACGAGCTCTTTGAAGTGCATGAAGCCGATCCATCCAACTTCCTTTACCGTTTGGTGACGGAGATGAGACCTGGATTGATCACGGGGACTCCGAGTCACAGATGAAGCCAGGCCTGAATCCCCCTCCAAGAAGTTCACAAGTCAGCCTCTACCGACAAGATCACGGGATGCCAAAGGGATTCTGCTGATCCACTTCCTGCCACTACAACAACAATCATCAGAGACTATTACGCCGGACTGATGTGACACGTCATACTGGAGGAATATGTACACTGTTGAGTAGAGGTGAGGTGAGATGAGGTATTGAGGTGAGGTGAGGTGAAGTGAGGTGAGGTAAGGTGAGGTGATTTGTTTTCTGCTCTGCTCCAAGATAGTGTGTTATTGGACCACAAACCTGACCTAACCTAACCACTCGTCACACACACACGTCTATTCACAGCTACGATTTGGAGTAAGACAACCGCCTCCCTACAGCCCACATCTGGAAACCAAACAATTATTATCTGTTTCGAAACTTGACGTCCCACCTCGGAGGGCGCCACCTTCAGGAGGATGATGGACACCTGAAGGAGGCCACTGAGGCGAGATGTGAGGAGCAGTTGGAAGGTTTATATAAGACTGACGTAGTGAGTTAGAAGACTAAGTACAGGTAGTGTATTGAAGGCAAGAGGAAGATTGTATTGAGAAGTAAGATATAACTTGTGATATTGGGTTATTTTTATTTTACCCAAGATACCAAACTTTTTTCACCGTATTCTTGTACTTTACCAATACTTTTTCTTTACTTTTTCTTACTTTTTTTCTATTTACTTTTCATCTTATTCTTTCATCTCCTTTTCCATTTATTTTTGTGGTTACTTTTATCGTTTTTTTCTTATTTACTTTCTCTTATCCATTTTCTTTTCCACTTACTTTTATTCTTACTTTTACATTAATTTCTCCAGTTATATTTTTGTTATACTTTTCCCCGTCACAAAAAAAATATATATTTACATCGTTTCTGAGGGACATTTTTTTCAATCTTCATTTCCTCAGCTGCCTGTGGCGACTCAGAGGCCAGAAGAGAGAGGAACGATGCTGGGATTTCTAGGAGGGGTAGTGCTGGGATTCCTAGGAGGGGCGGTGTTGAGATTCCTAGGATGAGTGGTGCTGGGATTCCTAGAAGGTGAGGTGTGTGACGGAGGATGCTGGAACTAGGAATGCTGGGAGTGAAGGAGACCCAGGAAGGTGATGATGCTAGGAGTTCTACTGGCTGAGAGATCTGTGGTACTAGGAGAGGCGTGGCTAGTACTCCTGGAGGTGGGCGGTGAAGAGAGTAATTGTGGGACCCGTGGGAGGTGAGGAGGGGCGTGGCTTGGGGGTGGGCGGGGAGGTGCCACGCCCTGGCTTGCTGGTGGCTGCGTCCGTGGGGAGTGACACTGGCTCTTACACCTACCCGGCACTCTGTGTGTGTGTGTGTGTGTGCGCCAGGTAAGTGCCTCAAGGTAGGGTCGGCCATCTCACCTGGAATTATCGTGTTAATGCAGACTTGTTGTTTGTAGAGATTCTTGTTTACTTAATAATGATGATGATAATGACGTCAGGGGTAGAGTCTCAGTGTAGCATGGACGCCATTAAGTTACCAGTGTCAGGGTTTAAAATATTTCTTACGATCGTTCTAATTTCTCTCTATCTCTACAACTACGAGGGAGAAGGGAGGGGGAAGCATAGTTATCCCCCTTAACCCCCACCCTCCTCCCTAGTCAATACAACTAAGAGGGAGGGAGAGGGTGACTTACTCAACTGCCCCCCCCCCCCCACCATGTTCTTTACAGTACAACAGGTATGGACCAACGTAATGACGACATCTGATTGGTAAATTCGTTGAGCTCCCAAACTACACACGATACGTTACTATAATTCCACTAAAGTCAGTATAATATAAACTTTATGTATCCAATTATAGAGAATTTCATAAGTTAGTAATTATATATAATGTTTGAAATCCAGGAAAGCTTATTATTCATATATGCAACAAGATAATGAATTATTTGTGCGTCAGCCAACGGTACGGACGGCCTGCGGAGAGTTGAACACTACTAATATTTCGGTGTATAAGTATTAATCCTCCCGGGAGATGACGGAATAGAGTATAATATATTTTAGAGAATCTTTTTGTTGTGTTGCGTTAGAGAGACCAATAGTGTCTTGTTGTTATAGTGTGAGAGTAAATTAGAGAAGTGAAGTTTTTGTTTGTCATTGTTTACTTGTTGTTTATATGTATATAATAAGAAGGGGATCGGTCCTCGCTCTGGTCTGCTTTGCCCTGCCCTGCCCTTCTCTGCTCCACCCCGTCTCGCCTCGCCCCGCCCCCGGAGTGACACTATAGGCCCGGGGTGACACTATAGGCCCCTGGGTGACACTATAGGCCCCTGGGTGACACTATAGGCCCCTGGGTGACACTATAGGCCCCGGGATGACACTATAGGCCCCGGGGTGACACTATAGGCCCCGGGGTGACACTATAGGCCCCTGGGTGACACTATAGGCCCCTGGGTGACACTATAGGCCCCGGGGTGACACTATAGGCCCGGGTGACACTATAGGCCCTGGGATGACACTATAGGCCCTGGGTGACACTATGCCTTGGGACACCTATAGGCCCTGGATGACACTATAGGCCCTGGGATGACACTATAGGCCCTGGGATGACACTTATAAGCCCCTGGGTGACTATAGGCTCCCTGGGTGGCGCCGAGTAGGCTCCTGGGGTGACACCAGCCCGGATGACATTATAGGCCCCGGGATTACACAGAGTCTCTGGGTGATTTTTAGGCCCTGGGTGACACTATAGGCCCTGGTGACACTTCCATCTTCCATACAAACAAAGAATTGGGTCAGAATTATTGAGGGAATGGTGACTCTCTCTCCACTATGGCTGAGGGGAGCATTGTGGTTTGTATGGTGAGGAATGTATGTGGAAGTGACATTGTGTGTTGATACTGCTATGGCTGACTGTGTAAAAGTGGTTAAGATGGTTGTAGCTTACGTGGAGCAAAGCTTGGGGGGGAGGTATGGAGTAAGGGTAGGGGGAAGAGATGAGAGGTGTTAGGGGGGAAGTGAGGGGAATGGGTGGAAGGTGAAGGGAAGTAGGGAGGGGTGAGAAGGAGCATGGGTAGGGGGGAGAGAAGGAGGTGTTTAGGGGGGGAGGTGAAGGAGTAGGGAAGAGATGAGAGGTGTTTGTGGGGGGAGGTGAAGGGGAGGGATATTATAGGCAGAGAGAGAGAGAGGTAGGTAATATTATGCCATGACAAGCAACAACAGAATGAGTGAGTGGACCTGATTGGCTGCACTCCAGTGTCAACAAACACGAGCGAACGTGATTGGCCCCTCACCAATATAAACAAACCTGAGCGAACCCTCCGATTGGCTAATTTCCCATGTCAAGAAACCTCAGCAAGCAACGTGATTGGCTGATTCTCACCTTCTTCTTCTCCTTCTTCTTCCTTCATTCACATCAGCCAAGAGAGAGAGTGAGAGAGAGAGAGAGAGAGAGAGAGAGAGAGAGAGATAATGGTGAGGCGGCCGAAGTACTCACTGTACCTAAGCCTGTGACGTCACATGTAAACACCGCGATGCATTGTGGGAAGTGTACGTGAGCTGGGAGGAAGAGAGAGAGAGACAAGAATGGAGACAGACAAAGGGAGAGATGCAAGCAGACAAATGAAAAGAGACTGACAGACAAAGCGGCAAACAAAGAGAAGAAGAGGGAGGGGGAGAAGACACAGACAAAAGGAGAGGAGATAGACAAAGAGATAGAGAAGGCCAACAAAGAGAGAAGGGGAGAGAAGAAGGCAGGAAGAAAGGAGAGTAGAAGGAAGAATAACGAGAGGTAGAAGATGGGAGGGAGAGGAAGAGGAGTCAAACGAAAGGAGGAAAGTATAGGTAAAGGAAAGGAAGAAAAGAGACAGGAAACAGTACGGGAGGGAGAGTTGAGGAGAAAGGGAGAGAGACAGAAGGAGAGGCAGAGAGAGAGAGAGAGTGTGTGAAACAGAAGGAGGAGGAGGAAATAGAGAGAGAAAAGGAGGAAGGAGAGAGAGAGAGAGAGAGGAAACAGAAGGAGAGGAGGAAATAGAGAGAGAAAAGGAGGAGAGAGAGAGAGAGGTACTCACACAACCATTAACTCCCACTATCAACACACCGACCAAGGCTGTTTGTTTACATTTGTAAGGCAATGGAGGGTACGGCACGTGCTGGTACCTAGCCCCCCCCCCTCTCTCTCTCTCTCTCTCTCTCTCTTTCTCTCTCTCTCTCTCTCTCTCACGCACGAGACAGACAGACAGAGAGACAGTAGCAGACACATGCACAAAGAGAGAGAGAGAAGGAAAGACAAAAGACAATCAGAGACAGAGAGAGAGAGGTGACCTTGAAAGTTCCTGCAGGTTAATCACCACATAATGAGCGCGAAGGAATGACATGGGTGGAGTTTGGTCCTTTTAAACCCATTGAGTACAAGGACTTACGACATTGTACTCAAGGGGGTTAATTCATAGGGTACTCAAGTGGTTATATCGTACTCAAAGGGTTAATAAATCGTATTCAAAGGGTTAAGAAATCGTATTCAAAGGGTTAAGGCATTGTACTCAAGGGGTTAAGGGCGTTGACTTAACCTCTTAATTACACCCACCTCACACTCCCTTTCCTTCACGCCCCCCTGCCCTCACTCCCCCCCCGTCTCCTCACCCTCCCCTGCTCCTCCTGCCCCACTCCCTCCCCTGCCTCACCCTCCCCTGCCCCACCCCCCCCCCCTCACGCCCTCTGCCCCCACACAATGATAAACTCAAACACGTGTTAATCTGGTTACTGAGCAAGGCTGGTGGTCGTCAGGTCCTGTGTCTCGCCCCGCCCCGCCCCGCCCCGCCCCGGAGAGACAGAAAGAAGGGAGGGAAGAGACAGAAGGAAGGGGAGGAGACAGAAGGAAGGGGAGAGAGAGAGAGAGATAGAAGGGAGGGGAGAGACGGAAGGAAGGGAAGGGAAAGACAAAAGGAAGGGGGGAGACAGAGAGAGAAAGAAATAAGAGGGGAAGAGACATAAAGAAGAGAAGAGAGAGACAGAAGTAAGAGAAGATATAGACAGAAAGACATACTAAGCAGCATCTCGTAGTGTTGGGACCAGGTAACACTATCATCTCTTCCCTCATTACTCCTCAGGTGACCCCAGGCAGGTAAACCTCATCTCGGTGAGAATAACCTTCCAATTTGGCAGATGTTGTGTAATTAACCTTGAGTTCTCTGGGGGGGAGGGGAGGGGCTGGGGGGGTGGTGGAGGGGGTGAAGGAGGGGGGAATGAGTGGGGGAGGGATAATGATGCGCTTTTGTTTTGTTTAGTTAATGATGTCATGTTCAGGTGTAGGTACCTCCTCACCTCACCTCACCTGCCGTACTCAGGTCATCAACAGAGGCGGTAGTAAACAGTCTCAAGTCTCTGGTATTAATTAAGTTATAAAAGTAAACATTAGACTACGTGACGGATATGGTTAGGTTAGGTTAGGTTTGTGTTTATTGGTTGTACTGTTATGTAGTTGCTTGGTCGATGAAATAACTAATACAGTGGTCTTCTATTATTTTATTTTATTTTTTATTTTTTTTTATTTCGCGTCTTTTATTTTGTTATTTTATTTTTTATTTTATTTGATTGTATTTTATTTATTTATTTATTTTTTATTTTTTTTATTTTTTTTCATAAGAACATAAGGAGTCTGCAATAGGCCGGTTGGTCTGTGCATGGCAGCTCCTGTCGAGAGTTACTACCACTCTCTATCATCCATGAATCTATCTAGCCTCCTTTTGAAACTTTCCAGAGTTCCAGCACTTACTACAAAGTTGTAAGCTTGTTCCACTCGTCCACCAATTCTATTTGTGAACCAGTTTTTCCTATCTCCCTCCTAAACCTAAACTTATCCAACTTGAATCCGTTGCTGAGTCCATCCTGCTCGGATATTATAAGAACTTTATCTATATCCCCTTTATTGATTCCTTTCACCCACTTAAATACTTCTATCATATCTCCCCGCACTCTTCGTCTTTCTAGGGAATGCAAGTTAAGTTTCTTTAACCTATCCTGATATGGAAGGTTTCTAAGTTCCGGAATCATTTTTTGTCATTCTTCGCTGCACCGACTCTAGTGAATTTATATCCATTCTATAATAGGGGCACCAGAACTGAACCGCATAATCAAGGTGCGGCCTGACTAGCGCAAGATATAGTTTCTATAAGACATCTGCACTCTTGTTACTTACACTTCTAGATATAAAACCCAATACTCTGCCTTATTTCGAACATTAACGCACTGTTTTCTAGGCCGTAGGTCCGGGCTTACAAGTACCCCTAGGTCTCTTTCACAAGTCGACTTCTCTAGGTTGCTGTTGTTAAGGCTGTATACATTATAAGTCTACTTGTGAATGCTTTATTAGATCATGTTTACACTGTACACTGTTACTCGAGAGGCTCCTTGGTGTGACTGTTACTTTCCCGTGTTACTGAGAAGCTCCTTGGTGTGACGTCTTGTTCCCAGGTATACAGTCACATATGTCACGACGTTATGAACAGGTATGAGACGAGAAACAGGTCATGTTTGCCGGGTCATCAATGCCAGGAAGTATAAACCTCACCTGGCACCATTACCCCGTCCCCTGCCCCACCCCACCCCGCCCCGCCCCACCCAACCCCACCCCACCCCACCCCACCCCACTTCCATCTCAAACCCTTCACGCCAGAAATTCTCAGGTTTAGGTTTACAAAGATTCTGAGCGTTTGGTCTTGTCCAATAAACTGGTGTTAAGTGAACGTGTGTGTAGTTAAGGTAGAGAGTCTGGGTGTAGTGTTGATATTATTCAGGGAGTTGTCTTTGTGTTTTGTCTTAACTCAGCCAGCCAGCTCGGTGGGTGTTCTTACAGCTACAGACAAAAGCACGATTTAACATAAGAGTTTTTTTGGAGAGTCTTAAGCCAACACCTGCTGCTGCTGACCTCACACTGACGGATATATGTGATGGTGGCGGCTGTATTGGTGGACTAACTTACCTAGCGGCTATATTTGTGGACTAACTTACCTGGCGGCTGTATTTGTGGACTAACTTACCTGGCGGCTATATTTGTGGACTAACTTACCTGGCAGCTATATTTGTGGACTAACTTACCTAGCAGCTATATTTGTGGACCTAACACCTAGCAGCTGTATTTGTGAACTAACACCAGGCATTATTTGTGGACTAACTTACCTAGCAGCTGTGTTGTGGACTAACACCTGTAGCTATGTTGTGGACTGCTTACCTAGCAGCTATATTTGTGGACTAACTTACCTGGCAGCTATATTTGTGGACTATGCTTTTTACCTGGCATGCTGTTGTGGACTAACTTACCTGGCAGCTATATTTTGTGGACTTACCTGGCAGCTATATTTGTGAATAACACCTGGCGGCTATATTTGTGTACTAACACCAGCGGCTATATTTGTGGACTAACTTACCTGGCGGCTATATTTGTGTACTAACTTACCTGGCGGCTATATTTGTGGACTAACTTACCTGGCGGCTATATTTGTGTACTAACTTACCTGGCGGCTATATTTGTGGACTAACTTACCTGGCGGCTATATTTGTGGACTAACATACCTAGCGGCTATCTTTCTGCTCAACTTGATGGTTTAAGGTCAGTTATGAGTAGCTTGGCTGACCTTCGTGAATACAGCAGGTCCGAAATATCGATAGGTGACCTCTTTATGGTAACAGGTGGTTCCAGATGGTCTCAGATAGTCATATGCAACCCAGGTGGCGTAAGTCTCCCTCAGATGGCCACAAATGGACCCCATTTACACACATATGCTCCTGCATGCATATCCCAATACTCGCAGATGGTTTTCATGTAGACACAAGTATTTTCAGTGGCTTTCCTGTAGATACAAATGTTCTCAGGTGGTCACAGGTGGTCTTCAGGTTGATACAGGTGGTCACAGGTGATCTTCAGGTAGATACAGGTGGTCACAGATGGTTTTCAGGTAGATACAGGTGTTCACAGGTGGTCTTCAGGTAGATACAGGTGGTCACAGGTGGTCTTCAGGCAGATACAGGTGTTCACGGGTGGTCTTCAGGTAGATACTGGTGCTCTCAGGTGGTCACAGGTGGTCGTGGGTGGTTATTCACTTATACAGGTACACCCAGGTGGTCAGAGGTAGTCAATGTACCTCCAGTTCATTCTCTTCACCCCCCTCCTCCCTCCCCCTCCCCGTCAGTGACAGGTAGAGGGGAGGAGGGGGAGGGAGGTTAGGTAGGAGCTGGGGGTAGAAGGAGGGGCTGGGGGGTAGTGGGAAGATCTGGGGGTGGGGGTGGAGGCAGGCAGACAAACACTTGAGGTGATCAAAGCCTGCAGGGGCGGCCATCTCCTCCACCCCGGGCTACATTATGATCAAAGCCGTCTCTCTCTCTCTCTCTCTCTCTCTCTCTCTCTCTCTCTCTCTCTCTCTCTCTCTCTCTCTCTCTCTCTCTCTCTCTCTCTCTCTCTCTCTCTCTCTCTCTCTCCACCACGTTTTTCTTCCACTAGCTGGGCTGCCTCCATTACCCATCACCCAATCACAGCTAAGTACATCGCTACCGCCTGCCAATTGTAGACAAGTGCGTCACTGCTGGCCAGCTAATCACGGACAGGTATATATCTGAGTCCAAGCCAATCACTTTTGAGATACGTCACAGGAAAGCACGTCATACTTGCCAGCCAATGATACATTAACACATAACTCTGATTAGCCAGTCATTGATAAGTACGTCACAACGGTTAGCCAATCATAGCTACATACGTCACAACGGTTAGCCAATCATAGCTACATACGTCACATGCAGCCAGCCAGCCGTAGCTAAATACGTCACTGATTGGGTTAGATTATTTTGGCTCTGAATAGATTAAGGAAAGATTGATAAAGGTGTAAGCTAGTTTATTGTGCACCCCTTACTCATCCTGTGAACGGTAGCCCCTGAAGGAGTAGAGGCCACAAAGGGTGTTTATTAGGTCCCAGCGGTCAGGTGTTGTTGAGTGTTACCGAGTATTTGCAGTACATTGTTTAGCTCTGCACATAAAAGTAAGGCAGGTTGAGGTAAGGTAGGTTAACATAGGGTAGGTTAAGGTTAAGATAGGGTAGATTAAGGTTTACTTGGGTAGGTTAAGTTAAGGAAGGGTAAGTTAGGTTAAGGTTAGCTTGTGCCCGAAGCGTTGTACAAAGATCATGGGTAAGGATTAGGATATGAAGGCAGCAAGGAGATCGTGCAGGCAGGCAGATGACAGGTCGTGTAGACATGCAGGCAGCAAGTCTTATAAGCAGGACATGCAGGCAGGCAACAGGTCGTGGAGGCAGGCAGCAGGTCGTGGAGGCAGGCAGCAGGTCGTGGAGGCAGGCAGCAGGTCGTGGAGGCAGGCAGCAGGTCGTGCAGACAGGTGACGGAGGGTGAAGACGAGGAATCTGTGGCCACAATAGGTGGAGGCGCTTGACCGACGCGTGTTTGTGGTGGCCCCGGGCGACGCGTGCCTCCCGGGGCGTGTGTCTTTGTTCTCTTCCCCGCAGGCGTGGTGGCCGTGGGGCGTGGCGGCGTGGTGTGCATACGTGGGCGTGAGACGTGGCGGCGTGGTGTGCATACGTGGGCGTGGAGCGTGGCGACGTGGTGTGCATACGTGGGCGTGGAGCGTGGTGTTGTTGGTTGCATATAGGGGCAGGCGGGTGGGTGGGTGGTGCGGCGGCTTGGCTTACATACTTGAGTTAGTGGCGTGGGCTTGATTTGTATGTGTGCGTGGGAGGCGTGGGATGCGCGGTGTGTCTTACAGGTAGGCGTGGGAGTGATGAATTACCTTCAGATGTGTTGTAACTGAAGAAGAAAACGATGGTAGTAGACTTTTTGAACTTTTTAAAGGAAATTTAATTTAAAGCGTTTCAGGTAGTCATTTAAAGGGCCTATCGAGCATATTTTAAGGACGTTACTTACAGACTTTTAAGTAGACTTCATAATTTAAGTAATTTTAGGGAATCTGATTTAAAGAAACTTAACCACAGGACATTTAAACAGACTTAAGGAATATATTTGTTTTTTAAGGGAATTTGGTTAAAGGATTTTAGGTAAAGAACATTTAATAGGGGAAAAAGAAGTGAGTTCTGGTGGATGTCAGAGCGAAGGACTTTAGTGAGCTTTATGTACAGAAGGAGAGATGAGGGACATTTAAAAGGCTCTTACGTCGATCCTTGGGAGGTTTACAGGAGAGGAGGAGGAGGAGAGGAAGGAGGAGGAGAAAGGGATGAGGAGAGTGAGTGAAGAAGGGTGGAAGAGGAGGAGGAGGAGGAGAAAGGGATGGGGAGAGAGAGTAAAGAATGGTGGAAGAAGAGGAGGAGGAGGAAGGATTAAAGGGTGAGTGAAGAGTGTAGACGGGTTAGAGGGAAGAGGAGGAGTAGGAGGGAGAAGAGGAAGCAGAAGGGAAAGAGGAGGAGGAAGGATTAAGAGGTGGGAGAAGACGTAGAAAAAAAAGATACAAGTAACAGAAGAGGAAATACAGGAAAACGAATGATGAACGTTGGAGAATATTGCCAAAGGGAGAGAGAGAGAGAGAGGATAAAAGTGGGAGGAGGAAAATAACAGATAACAACATGAAAGGTAAAAATAACTGAACCAGAGAATAACACACACACGAACAAGATCAGAGACAAGATGCGATGAAAACGACAGTAATGGGGGAGAGACAGACAGGAAGAGACAGACAGGAAGAGACAGACAAAGAAACAGACATGGAGAGGGAGACAGACAGAGAGAGGGACAGATAGAGAGAGAAACAGGCAGGGACAGACAGACAGATAGACAGACAACGAAAGAGTCAACAAAGAACATCCTGGAATGGCGCAAGCAACGTAACAGAGAGAGAGAGAAAGAGAGAGGAGGCGGGCGAACATTACCGATACAATAAGTCGGGGAAGCAGTGGCCACCTAAACGAAGAGACCGCATGCGGCAGCTCGTCAAGGCGGGATGTAGCGTGCTGGTAATGTGCCGCACCAGCAGGAGGGGGAGGAAGGAGGAGTAGGATGGGAAGGAGTGGAAGAGGAGGAGGGGAAAAGGAGGAAGGAGTTTGTTGTTAATAGGGAAGAGGAGGAGGAGAGGAAGGGTTAGTAAAGGAAGGAAGAGGAAGAAAGGAAGGGAGAGGAGGAAGATAATGTAAAAGAGGCAGGAGGATAATAAAGGAAGAGGCGGGAGGGATAAAGGGAGAAGGGTGAGGAAGGGGAGGAGGAGAAGAACACTTGACGGAAGAGGAGGGGAAGGAAGAATAACCCGCATGCGGCAGACAGTGAAGGAGGCTGGTGCGTGCTGTTAATGTGCCGCACTGTGATTATGGAGGAGGGAGGAGGAGGAGGGGGAGCAGAGTAAAAAAATGGGAGAAGGGAAGAGGAGAGTGAGTAGGAAGAGGAGGAGGAGATGGTGGAAGGGGAAGCAAAAACAAGAAAGAAAAGAAAAGCACAAAACATCTCTGGGAGGAGGCTGGAATCCCTCTCAGCAATGGAATTCAGATCTCATTGCGTGTGTTCCTCTGCCGGGAAGAGTCGAACCCTTTACCTGGGCTGACAGGAGGAAGATGCTCGTGTGGTGCCTATTGGTGCACCAGTGAGGGCACCTCTGGTAACAACAAGAGACATGGCCTGTGGTGATCAATGTGAGAGAGAGAGAAAAAATATATATATTTTTTTGTTGTTTTTTGTAATATTTGTATGTATACCTATCAGCTAGTCACACACACACACACACACACACACACAAATGTTTTCCCGTGTGTGTGTGTGTAAAAAGAACTAGTTATGTTGATCGTGTCACAGTTTAAATTCCTGTTGTTAGGTGAATAAAGATGATGTTTTTGTTAGAGTTAATTTGTTGTTAGTGGCTGTTGTTGTTATTGTAGTTATTTATTTATTATTTTTTTTATTAATAGTATTATTGTTTTGTTATCTTTAGGATTATTGGTATTCCGTGTGTGTTGTGTGTGTGTGTGTTCAAGCATTTCACAGTTCAAGGGGCTGGTAGAATGAACAAGGTGAAACATTGGCATCTCATTGATTTTGGAGAGGGAGAATTACCATCCACAAGGGCCAAGTGTGTGTCTGTGATCATCTTCTCAACACACTCAAACTCTCCTCTTTCCTCCAAATGACTAACTCTAACCTGCCTGAAGAGTTCCATTAAAGCGACTGGAGGTTAGGAATTGGGGCATTGATGGTCTCTTCACGATTTTATTCAGCTCGGAGGCGACGCTGTACACAAGGGGTTAGGATCATAATCAGAGAGAGGCTGATGGCCACCTCGGCAGCTGACGACTGGCTGTGTATGCCCAATGGGAGGCTCTCAAGACCGTCATCACGAAGACCTGCAGCAAGACCCTCAGCCCAGCCAGAAAAAGCAATTAGCTTGATGAAAATTGCAAAATCCAACATTACCTCCATTAGTTGAAAAAAAAAAATATCATCAGTCTCGGCCGTGATGGTATGTCCAGCACCCAGGAGGGAGGTCTTTCCAATCGAGACTCAGGTAAAACAACAACGTGTGCCGGTGGCAGTCTTCAGGATGAAGGACTTTTAGCATAGATGAGCTCAAAACAAGATGTCCGCAAGTTGTCAGCCGTTCCATCTCAGCTGCAGGGCAGACGACCTCACCCTCGCTGCTCTCACTGAACATGGCCGACAGCTGACCCTGAATACTTGCTGTACTTACATACGTGTACACACTTCGGGCTTGAGGTGAACATACGCAAAACACAGATTCTGTTCCAGCCTTCCTCTGGTTCAGCCACACCACCTCCACCCATCCAAGTTAGCGGTCACCACCCTCTCCAACGTTAACTATTTCCAATACCTTTCTCTTGAACCGCAGACATCGATGAAGAGATCCAACAACAGATTAGATGTAGCTATCAAGCCTCTGGCAGACCTGTGTCCCCGTGTCTTCAGCTGCAGGGAGGTAAAACTATCAACAAAGCTGCTCGTCCGTTCGTGCAGTGACCTCTCCACCCTGATGTACAACAGCGAGACTTGGGTCACATACAGGAGGCACCTCAAGGCACTTCAGAACTTTCACTATTGCTGTACCACGTTCCCTCCCTCCCCAGGTGGGCTGGGAGACAGGGAGATAAATGTCAGTGTCTCCTTTGACACCAACAGCAGGAGCACCGAGGTCGACGTTGTCAGGAACAACAACAATGAACTGCAGCGTTACCTACATGGACGACAGGCGACCACTAAAGCAGCTACTCAACAGTTGTAAAATGACGAACATTGTGCTGGCGGACAGTGAAAGAGATTCCCCCCTCCCCAAAGGGGTCAAATCGACACTCACAACTGGGAGACCACAAGGCCCTCTCGCACCTCTGAACGACGCCTACTGGTCTCGTGTCGGCCTCTTGACCAGCCTCAGAGCTCACAACAGACATGGCACCATTCAACTATCATAGTGTATCATTGCTGGTTGATAGTCCTACTCGGCTCTGAGTGAAAGCAGTGTGTGTGTGTGTGTGTGTGTGTGTGTGTGTGTGTGTGTGTGTGTGCGTGTGTGTGTGTGTGTGTGTGTGTGTGTGTGTGTGTGCCCTCATATATTATTTCAGGGAACAGGTGGAGTTGGACATTTGGGATGGCCAGCTGTGTCTTCTAGTAGTGGCCAGGTTTTGTGTGTGTGTGTGTGTGTGTGTGTGCGCGTGTGTGTGTGTGTGTGTGTGTGTGTGTGTGTGTGTGTGTGTGTGTGTGTGTGTGTGTGTGTGTGTGGGGCCTCATATGTTATTCAGGGAACGGTGGGGTTGGACATTTGGGATGGCCCAGCTGTGTCTTCTAGTGTGTGGCCAGGTTTTGTGTGTGTGTGTGTGTGTGTGTGTGTGTCTTCCGCTCCACTGCTTGCCCTCACTTTCCCTCTATTGTTTTCCTCTTCACATCACTCTTACTCTCCTTCATTTCTTATTTACGTTTCATTTTTTCCCGTTGGTAGTTTATTACTTTCCGTTTTCTCTGTCTTCCCCATAATAACTCTCTTGCTCTTTGTTTTTTACCTTGCCCCTTTATTGCTCGTGTTACCCATTTCTGCCCAGTTATTTCTTGCCCTCTGTTGCCCCATTTCTTCCCTTTATCTCCATTTCTTGCCCTCACTGTCCTTAACACCCTCACTGCCTTAACCCTTGCCCTCACTGCCTTTAATCCTTGCCCTCCTGCCCTTTACTGCCCTTAATCTTGCCCTCCTGCCCTTAACCCTTGCCCTCACTGCCCTTAATCCTTGCCCTCACTGCCCTTAATCCTTGCCCTCACTGCCCTTAATCCTTGCCCTCACTGCCCTTAGCCCTCGTCCTCACTGTTTCCTGAATTTAAGTTCCCTGGCTTTTAAATCCTCTTCAGAAACTAAACTTTTATAAGCTGATGGAAATAAGGAGAGAGAGAGAGAGGGATATCTCTTAATCGAAATGTGTGAACAGAAAATAGAAAGGAAGGAAGGAAAGAATGGAAGTTTATTTTGACAGTCAGTGGAGGCCTGTTTCAGGCTCCCTGCCACCCTCTCTCCACCCCAGCCACACCCTTCTTCTTTTCTACTGCCACACCATCCTCCCTTCCCTTCCTTTCCACCTAACTCTGCCTCACCCACCTACTCTATCACACTCCCTCTCCCCTCATCCACCCCTCCTACACACCCACCTCCTTGTACCTACACCCTGCCTCTGTCACCCTCTCACCCCCACAATGTCTCACTGACCAGCCGGATTACTTAAAGTTTACCTGAAGACAGCAACAGTAACAGCAGGTCAGGGAGATTAATGTTCTGTGAACTCTTACCAGGTGCATGTAACAAGTCCTGGACCTGTGACTTGCCCCCAGTAGGTCCCCTAACTGTATTGGACCTGTGAGAGATTTACGTCTGGTTCATTGGAGTATATTTTTTGGCATCTGTGTGAGGTCTCATTATTGAACCTGTAAGAATGACCTGACCCTCCTTCAGGTCACCTCAACACATCCGAGTCCTGTTCATGTGACTGGACTTTTATTTACACATAACACAATTATCTCTCCTATGTGATATACTGTATATATATATATTTGGTTATCCTCTCTCTCACTGGCGAGTCACTGAGAGATAAAATAGTAAATTACTCTTTGTTTGAGACTTTTAGACGGCGATACCCTCCGGAGAGTGTGTGTGTGTGTGTGTGTGTGTGTGTGTGTGTGTGTGTGTGTGTGCGTGCGTGCGTGCGTGCTGTGCGTGAGTGCGCGACGCCCTCAACATCTCGAGTAAAAATCTTCGATATTTTTTCGTGTAATGTAGAAAAGGCTTTCCTTTAATTCTCTGCTCCGTTGGCCTCTGATCTAAATATTTTAGCCGGGTTAAATTTTTCCAGGGAGTTGTCTGGGGGGTGACTACCCATAGCTTCCGCTTTTTGCATCCTCAGGCTTTTTTAAAGGTTTTCATAGTTTTAAATATTCGTTAGTGTGTTTTTACTTTGCTTGATTTTTCTTTTTATCTTTTGATATTACTCGGTGTTTTTTTGTGTTTTTTTTTACTTTTTATTGGGTTTTGTTTGTGTTTTGTTGTGTGTTTTTTTAAAGCATATATTTTTTTATGGAAGTTTGTAATTTTTCTGTTTTGTATTTCATATTTTTTTCCGTATATTCTTGTATTTAGTTTTCCTTCTCACGATGTTTCCCACGCATTTTTCCCCATAAAGGGAAACAAATATATCCCCTCCTTGTCGGTTCTTTTTCCACAAATATGTTTACTTTTTTTACTCACTGGTCGTAGAGGAGGTGCCTGGTAAGGCTCTTCCTAGTGCCTCACACCTTTACCTGTGTGTAGGTGAGTTGGAGCCTCATTATGGTGCTTTGTTTCACCACTTAGTCATCCCATTATCCTTTCTGACCTAGCTGCTTCCATTTGTTTTTTGTTTTCTACTGAGGATGACTTCTTTTTTTTTAAGTGCTTGTTTAGTGGATAATTTTATTTTTTACTTTTTTCATCTAAAATTTTATTTTATCTGTCTTGTCTCTGTCCAGCCGTTTGAAATGTGTTTTTTTTTGTTTCCATTTTTTTTCATTTTATCACTGCATGTTTTATACATCGTTTTTATTACTTTTGTGTTTATTTTTCTCTCTGATTTTTTATTTATTTTTTTCCACCACAAAAATTCTACTTACGTCTCAATTTTCAAGCGGAGTTTAGAAAAAAATTTATATTCAGTTTCCCTTCCTCATGGTCAAAATTTCCCTCCTCGTGTTTCAAAAATGATGAGTCGGACAGCTTCGTTTTTCTGGGGTTTTATTATTTATTATTTTTATTTATTTTAAGTTTTCTTCGTTTTGTTTTTCGTTGTTTAGTTTTTCCTCGTATATATAAAAAAAATTCTTATGTAAATTTTCCTTCTTTTTTAAAATTTTCCTGTTTTTTTTGTGATTTTTCTTGGAGTTTATCGAATTTCCCCCACACGTTATTCAAATTTTCCTTGCTTTATCATTTCCTTGTTTTTATTAAATTTTTCCCTTTTTATAACTTTCCCTTGCTTTTATTAAGTTTTCTGCATAAAAACTTTTCGCGATTTTATCAAGCTTTCGCTCTTTTATTAAACACGCTCTTTTATCAAATTTTCCGCTTTTACATTTTCGCGTTTTATCAAGTTTTTCGCTATCAGAAATTTTTCAGTGCATGTTTTTAACAAGTTCACAGGACTCCATGATAGTTCCCATTACTAGAGGTTATATAAGGATAGTATTTGTAACTAAAAAAGAATTGCTTTTTTACTTTTATTGCTTTTATATTTTGCCTTTATATGAGAGACAACAGTAGTTGGATATTGAACAATGTGACATAGAGGACGTGACCCGGAAAAAATGGAGGAATTTTGAAGGTGTGTAAACAATGAGTAAGTGTCACGATGGAGGAGAGGAAGGTTGTGTGTGGACAGTGGGAGGGGGGTGATGGAGGAAGGGAGGGTGGAAGTGGAGGAATGGATGATGGGGCTGGTCGAGGGGTTGTGGTGGTGATGGGAGGGGAGGAGGGTGTGAGGTGGTGGGGGAGGAGTGGAAGGGATGGTGGGAGGGGGTGTGGTGGAAGGGGTGAGGGTGGGAGGGGGTGGAGTGGAGGGGAGGGTGAGGGGTGGGAGGGGGTGGTGGAGGGAAGGGGTGAGGGTGGGAGGTGGAGATTGGTGGAGGGAAGGGGTGAGGGTGGGAGGGGGTGGTGGAGGGAGGGGGTGAGTGGGGGGGGGGGGGAGGTGAGAGTGGGGTTCGTGGAAGGAGAGATGGGATGAATGAAGAAAGAAGCTGATAATGAAAGAAAATGAGTGAAAAAAAAAAAAGAAAGCTTGGAGAAGTGAAAGAAAGGAGAACTTTAAAGAGATAAAGATGAGTGAGAGGTATAATAATGGCAAGAGAGTGAGAGAGAAGTTGAAAGAAAGAGATGAATGTGTAACTAAGACTAATCTTAGTAAGAAACCCTGGATGTACTGTAATTTACACTGTCATTGAGTTAATTAATATCTCCATTTTAGTTAGAAAATGCGTCATTTTTAGCAAGTTGTTTTATCTGTAAATTTGATTAGTTGTTTAAGTTAATAATGATTAATTTATATATTTAATTTAGAGTACCTGGGATATGTATTTTTAATTAGTATTAGTTAATTATTGTAAATTATTTTGGGATTTTTTTATTGATGGCTGGACTAGAAGTTTTGTTTAATTTAATTAGTGTTAATTAACTTAGTCTTGTTGCTAATTAACCAGGTGTATTTGTGTTAACAGTTCATTATGAGGACATGGAATTTTATTTAATATTGTTAGTACCTGTGTTATTTTGATGTGAGGAAGGTGTTATATTTTATTCTAAATTGAATTCTTTATTGTGTGCGGACCTGTTGCTAAATATGGCTTTAATTGAGTTTTGTGATCGAGTGGTTCTTGAGTTGAGGATTCATTAGAGTTGGCTGATTGGATAGCGTTAACTCTATTTTCGATATAGTTTTTTTGTTTTGATTTTTGAGATAATGATTAAGATTGTTATTGATAGTTTTAGTCGGTTGTGATGTTTTGTTTTCAGCTGGTGATTGAGAACACACACACACCACACACACACACACACACACACACACACACTTACATACACACACACCTTAACGTACTAACTAACCTTACCTACAGGTATATTAAGGTGATCATCATCAAATTGAAATTATCTCTGTTAAATCATGAATTATGAATACACACACAATAAAAATCCTGTGGTAGTTATTACTTTTCTATAGCTGGGTCCGCAATAACCAGATTTCACGTGATTTACCTATAGCTGATTGAGACAGGTGAACAAGGAAGTGAAAGTTAATGTGATAAAAGAGGTAATAAGTTGTAAAATACTGGAGAATAAAAGACATAAGGAATTACGATTGAACAATGAACAATGCTAGCTTTCTTGCCCACCCCCCTTTGCCCTCCTCTACCCCTCCTGTCTCTCTCACCCAGCGCACCTCCTCTTCTCCCCTCCCTTTCTCTTTTTCTCCTATTCTTCCCTCTCTCCCTTTTCCCTTTCCTTCTCCCTCCCCTTACCCCCTCTCCCTCCCCTTTTGTGTGTTGTCTGTCTTTCTGTCTCTGTCTGTCTGCCTTTCTGTCTATCCGTCTGCCTGTCTGTTCATTCTCTGTCCAAAGTAGGATGTCTCAGAAACTGTTGGGCTAATCATTTATTTATTTATTTTATTATTTATATTTTGTTTTTGTTTAAGGAGAGTTCTGAGTGAGGTGATCTTAGGGTGATTCAGATTTGCCGAGGAGCCGTGATAGTATAAAGGTCACAGGTCGGGGGTCAAGAGGTTAATCGTAAACAGGAGTTTGTACCATTAGAGCAGTTTGTAATTGGAATGATTTTTTGTATTGTATTTTATGTTCCATTGTTGTGTGTGTGTGTGTGTGTGTGTGTGTGTGTGTGTGTGTGTGTGTGTGTGTGTGTGTGTGTGTGCTGCTGTCTGTTGCTTACTTGAGACTCAATGGGGGTGAGGGGAAGAGGAGGCTGGTGAGGGGGATAGGGGAGGGAAGTGAAGAAAGAGGAAAGGGTTAGGATGGAAAGGGAGAAAAAGGGAGGCGGAGAGGTAGGGAGGGGAAGAGGAAGGGAGGGAGGGAGAGATAGGAGGGGGGAGGAGGAGGAAGTACGAAGGAGGAGATGGTGAGGGAGAAGGAGGAAACATAAATTTTCCTTGTCTTCCTGGAAAAGAAAAAAAACGATTTTCCTCCTGAACCAATTTTTTCAACAAAAGAATGGAGCAATTTATTTTGTTCACTGATAAAAGAAAATATTAAAATAATTTCCTGATTATAGTTATTCTGAAATAATTAATACTGTTTTTTCTTACAATACTCAACTTAAAACAATTTCTCAACCATTTATTCCTTATCAAGAGGTGAGGGAAAACCCCTTAAATTCATCATCTCTTTTTCCCTTTCTGAAAATAAATCCAGCAATATATCTCTCCCCTCCCTTTGCCTCCCCTCCCCCATGAGACCTCCAGTGATAATAAAAAGTTTGCAATAAGGAACAAATCTCCATCTGTCTTATCCATCATACTCGACCTAACATTATTTATTTACTTTATATATATATTTTTTTATCTGCTGGTGTGTAAGAGACATTATTGGGGAGGGAGGGGAGGGTTGAGGTGTGGTGGGGGGTGCAGGACAGGGGTGGGGGTGCAGATCAGGGGCAGCTTCTTGCTGCTAGACACGTAAACGCTTTTAAAAACTTAGTGTGTGAATATTTAGTAAATCTCGCTGCTTGAACCCCAGCCAGCCTGTGTTCTGTCTGTCTGTCTGTCTGTCTGTGAGGGTATTTATGTGTAACATGTATTGATGAGTATGTATGTATTAATATGTATGTATGTATGTACGCTTGCCTTAAACCAAAGTACTAATGTGGGTCCAAACTAAACTTTATTGTGCCTAACTAAAACCTTCCTTAATTACTGAGCTAAACTAAGACCTTTACCTGGTCTTAAGTGTAGGTAATTATGGTAGAGTTTTAGTTTAGTATTGTTGTGTTTGTGTGTGTGTTTGGAAGTTACGTGTGATTGTATGTGGTGTTTGTTTTGATTGTTTACACACACACACACACACACACACACACACACAGATTGTAATATGTGTTTGTGTGCGTGTACTGTACTGTATGTGTGTGTGCGTGTGGGTGGGAGAGCCTCATCCAATCAGCATCAAAGTGGCAACAGTGCATGGGTTTCATCCAATCAGCATCAGAATAGGGACCAGTGTAAGGCCCCAGCCAATGAGCATCAAAGGGTTCATATCTTCGACCAATCAGCTAGGAGCGTCGGCCTTGGGGGGGGGGGTTGTATATGCAAGATAACACTGAATGATGACACCGTGACTACAGACCTTCCCTCTACTGTATACGTTTCTGATACAGACACTCTCTCTCTCTCTCTCTCTTTTTTTTTTTTTTTTTTTTTGTATACTTATATCTTCTACCTGTACCTGTAACCCTCCAACACACCTGTATAATTATATTTTTCTCATTGCAGGTAATTGGCAGATTGCAGCCTATCCACCTTGCAAGATGACGATATTAATGACAGTGTGGACTACAGGTTTGGTCTACAGGTGTGGTCTACAGGTATGGTCTGGTGTGGTCTACAGGTGTGGTCTGCAGGTGTGGACTACAGGTGTGGTCACAGGTGTGGATTTACAGGTGTGGTCTACAGGTGTGGTCTCTGAGTGTGGACTAAAGGGTGTGGACTACAGGTGTGTTCTGCAGGTGTGGACTACAGGTGTGGTCTACAGGTGTGGACTAAAGGTGTGGTCTACAGGTGTGGACTAAGGTATGGACTACAGGTGTGTTCTACAGGTGTGTGGTCTACAGGTGTGGACTACAGGTGTGGACTACAGGTGTGGACTAAAGGTGTGGACTACAGGTGTGGACTAAGGTGTGGACTAAAGGTGTGGACTACGGGTGTGGACTAAAGGTGGACTACAGGTGTGGACTAAAGGTGTGGATTACAGGTGTGGACTAAGGGTGTGGACTAGGTGTGGACTAAAGGTGTGGACTACAGGTGTGGTCTACAGGTGTGGACTACAGGATGTTATTGTTGTTGTGTATCTAGTACGGATGTTTGGAGAGAGAGAGAAATGGAGGGAGAGGCAGGAGTGTTTGGAGGGAGAGGAGGAGTGTTTTGGCAGAGAAAGAAGAGTGTTTGGAGGAGGCGGGAGGTGTTTCGAGGAGGGAGGTGTTTGGAGGAGAGGCGGGAGTGTTTGGAGGGAAGGGAGGAGTGTTTGAGAGAAGGGAGTGTTTGGAGGGGAGAGCGGGAGGTGTTTGGAGGGAGAGGCGGGAGGTGGTTTGGAGGGAAGGAGAGTGTTTGGAGGGAAGGAGGGAGTGTTTGGGGGAGAGTGTTTGGAGGGAGAGGCAGGAGGTGTTTGGAGGAGGCGGGAGGTGTTTGGAGGGAGAGGCAGGAGTGTTTGGAGGGAGAGGGGAGTGTTTGGAGGAGGCGGGAGTCGTGTTTGGGGAGAGAGGAGATGGTGAGGGCAGGGGTTGTAATCTCCGCCTGTCTGTCTGTCTGCCTGTCTGTCTGTCTGTCTGTCTGTCTGTCTGTCTGTCCGCTGGAATATCTATTTACCACGATAGCGTCAACAAGCATCACTGGCTCTTAATAAAACAACAACCACATACACAGAATCAGTCTATGTATGTATGTATGTATGTATGTATGTATGTATGTATGTGTGTGTATGTATGTATGTATGTATGTACTTCAGCCAGGCAGTTAAATAATTTCTACCTGTAAACAGACTTTAATAAAACGTTGGGACTTTATTTTAACAAAAGTTGTGTATTCATTAACTGTGTGTGTGTGTGTGTGTGTGTGTGTGTGTGTGTGTGTGTGTGTGTGTGTGTGTGTGTGTGTGTGTGTGTGTCCTGCCGCAGTTTGAACTTTTATCGTCTAATTGTTGATGTTGTGTCCTGGCTTCTGTATTACTCTGATAAACTATTGTTGAAATTAGGCACCAGTTTTTTTGTTAATTGGGCTGGCTGTTTTGTTTAATTGGTAGTTTGTTATTGAATGGGATGAGTATTTTCGTTTTAATTGGGAGGACTTTTTTTATTGGGTATTTTTGTCGTAATTGGGGTATTTTAAATTGGGAAATGGATGTTGTTTTTTAAATAGGTAATTGTGACGTAATTTTTGAAACACGTCTCCTAATAATAGTGGTCTCCATCTCTTAATTGGGTCATGATTTTGTATTAAATTGGTAAATAGGCCAATATTTATTTTCGTGGGGTAGTCTACTCCTGAACTTAACGTGGCTGTATTTTACTTTTCGTAGGTAGAGAGAGAGATAAGGACTGAGAGAAGATAGAGAGAGATTAAAGATTTAAGCAATGAGAGGAGAGAGAGAAAGAGACAGACAGCAGGTAGAGAGACACACTGAGACAGAATTG
This sequence comes from Homarus americanus, assembly GCF_018991925.1. Lineage (NCBI taxonomy): Eukaryota > Metazoa > Arthropoda > Malacostraca > Decapoda > Nephropidae > Homarus > Homarus americanus. Next base: position 430,916 of record NW_024743478.1, read on the forward strand.
AGAGAGAGAGAGAGAAGTGAGATAGATTTATTTGTTTAGTTGAGATAATAACACAACGCTATAGGCGAGATTGAGATACAGTTTTGACTTTATTTAATTCAATTCAGGTCTTGGCACTGAGTAGGGGGAGGGGGAGGAGGGGTGTTTATTAGTGAACTAGAGGACATGTTATTGTTGTTGTAGTCATAATTAGGCCAGGATACAGGTATATCTGGCAGGTGAGTGAGAGAGATAGCTCCTCTCCTCCATCCCTTCCCTTCCTTTCTCTTCCTCCTCTTTCTCTGTTACTCCTCTTCATTCCCCCACTCCTCCCTTTCCCCTTTCTCCTCCCCCCCTTCACCCCAACAGCTGGTACCACACTATCTAGCTGGTACCAAGACCCACAGCTGGTGCCACCATCTAGCCAATGCCAGCAGACCATTGGACAGCAGCTGGTGCCACCATCTAGCCAGTGTCAGGCACAGCTGGTGCCATGGGAGCCACTGGACAGCAGCTGGTGCGGGATATTAGTGGTAGCGTCGACCCAGATATCAACCACGTCAAGGGAGGCCGCCCTCACCACCTGTGTGTGTGTGTGTGTGTGTGTGTGTGTGTGTGTGTGTGTGTGTGTGTGGGTGGACCTTACAGTATTGTTATCTATCTATCTATCTGTACAGTAAATATCTATCTGTGCACCAATCTATCTATACATCTATCTGTCTATCCACCTCTGTCTATCTATCTCTGTGCCAGTCTGTCTTTTGTATCTGTCTGTTTATGCATCTGTCAGTCTGTTCATCTGTTTGTCTGTCTATCTGTTTGTCTGTCTGTCTATCTGTCTATCTGTCTGTCTATCTGTCTGTCTGTCTGTTTCTATCTGTCTATCTGTCTGTCTGTCTGTCTGTTTCTATCTGTCTGTCTGTCTGTCTCTGTCTGTCTATCTATCTATCTGTCTGTCTGTCTGTCTGTCTGTCTGTCTGTCTGTCTCGTACACCGGAAGACTCACTCAAGGGTATCAGCTGTTGAGTGTTTACATCGTCATCACCATGGCAACACATAGACGTGGTGGATGCACTTGAGAATTTCCCGTTGTTGAGTGCCTTGTTATGTAGACACTTCAACAGCTGGATACGTCAATAACTGGATGCGTCAATAACTGGATGCGTCAATAACTGGACACGTCAATAACTGGACACGTCAATAACTGGACACGTCAATAACTGGATACTTCAATAACTGTCTGGAATTCTGAACATCCACCATTTTGAACACCTTAACTTGTGAACACTTTAGTATATGAACGTTTCAGACAGTGAACTTTTCGTCTAAATCCCTGGAGAACGATGAAGTAATGAAGGAGGAAAGAAGGAAGGAAGGAGGGTGGGTAATGGTGAAGGAAGATGAGGCCAAGGGTGAGAGGAAGAAGAGGCGGTGGAGGGAAGGAGGTGATGGTGATGGTGGAGGAGAAGAGGAGGAAGGCCCTGAAGGAGAAGAGAAATGAATGAATAAGGAAGGAAGAGATGGGGCTCTCTCTCTTTTTTTTTTTTTTTTTTCTTTTTTTCTCTAGCATCATCAAAGGGGAGATAACGTGGGTGATACATTGCACCTCACACACACACACACACACACACACACACCACACGGACAAAAACACAAGGACGGACGGACAGGCTGATAAACGGACGGAAGGACGTGTAGGACAGTCGGACATATAGTTAGACAGACAGAATTAGTTGTTTAGTTAATCACTTTCAGAAATTATTATTATTATTTATTATTATTTATTATTATTATTATTATTATTATTATTATTACAACCTCCATCACCCCCTCCCCCTCCCCTCCCTCCTCCCCCCTCCCCCTACACAATAACAGCTCCCGCCCTTCCACCACAACCAACTTATTGACAAACAGCGTTATTAAGCCAGTCATTAAGCCACGTAATTAGTCCACTTTAACTCACTAACGAGGAATAGTTATTTACTTAATTACCCGAGGTACTTAACCATCGTTAGGCAGCGAATTACTGTGTGCAATTTCAACCAGCCGTGATAACATGTATGTATGTAATAGGAATTAATTCATCTATTTTGCAGTACGTTTATTTGGCGGATTCTATTAATAAGTTGTAGTAGAGAATTTAGGAGAATTTATTTCTTGGGGAGTGAAATATATTCGTTCATTTAGATAAGGTAATATATTTCGTTTGTTGATTTTATTTGTTTTATTTATTTTATTTTATTTATTTATTTATTTAGCTCAGGAATATATTTTGTTAATTAATTTTTAAAAGCGTGAAATGCGTCGTTAATTAGATTGGGAATTAATTTTGAAAATATATGTGGAGAAAATGACATGTAATTGGTTAATTGATGAAGGGAAAAAATATTATGTGATTTATTTTTGTTTTTCTTAATTGATTTTTCTTTTTTTTTTTGGGTGGGAGGGGTTAGAGTTGGTTTCCTCCACCTTCTTTCCATCTACCCTCCTCACTCTACCCTCCTCACTCTACCCTCCACCTACCTCCACTCACTCCTCCCTCCTCACTCTACCTCCACCTACCCTCCACTCACTCTACCCTCCACCTACCCTCCACTCACTCCACCCCTCCCCCACCAATTATCCTTAACAACGTAAAATTGACTCTCAAACACACAGACATGTTCCCCAGGTAAATTTCCCACCTAATTAACCAAACTGTAGAAACTTTTGCCTCACAAGAGATACACGACATCCAGAATAAAGTCACAATTACTCTTACGGCAGTTATGTAGTCAACCTTCACCTCGAATTACGGGAAAAAAAATGTAAATTATAAACTTGTGTGAATCCAAACTCTCAATAGCGTCTTGTTGTCCTCAGTTACGGTCGAGAGAAGTTGTATTGAGTGAGGTTTTGACAAGTGATTTTGAGAACCCATTAAGGTTAGGTTAGGTTAGGTTCGGTTCGGTTCTGGGTTCAAAATTGCCACTGTGTGTGTGTGTGTGTGTGTGTGTGTGTGTGTGTGTGTGTGTGTGTGTGTGTGTGTGTGTGTGTGTGTGTGTGTGTGTGTGTGTGTGTGTGTGTGTGTGTAAGCGCACTACACACACACACACAAGGGGGCCATAAGAACAGTCTTCGCCTAGATGGCCCAACATTAGTGGCCGACCGTGGCCAGCTGTATATACCGCCACCACCTGGATACTGTACCAAGCTCCTCCAGGCCTCGCCCACGCTCCTCCTGTCTCCACCACGCTCCTCTTGCCTCACGCACGCTCCTCCTGCCTTACCCACGCTCATGTAAGTGGCTTGTAAGTGACTGACTCGTGTCTTGTAAGCTTTTCGTCTTGTTAGTGACTCTTCTTCTTCTACCCCCTTCCTCTCCTCCTTCTCCACCTCCTCCGCCTCCTTATACACCTGTGTGAGCACCTGTGTGAGCAGGTTAATGAGGGGAACACGGGAGAGGGAGGTCGCGGCTCTGACGTCACTATAGGAAGCATGACTGAGCTTTTGTCCAAGAGAACCAACACGAAAATTACTTGAGAGAAACTGCTTGTGGTGTGTGTGTGTGTGTGTGGTGTGGTGGTGTGGTGGGTGGTGTGTGGTGTGTGGTGGTGGTGGGTGGTGTGGTGTGGTGGGTGGTGGTAGTGTGTGGTGGGTAGTGGTGGTAGTGGTGGTGTGGGTGGGTGTATGGTGGTGGTGGTGTGGTGGGTGTGTGGTAGTGGTGGTGTGTGGTAGTGTGGTAGTGGTGATGTGTGGTGGTGGTGGTGATGGTGATGATGGAGTGTGTGCAGGAGGCGCTACTTGGTTCAGGAAGACTACCTCTGCTTCCTTCTGCCCTCTTATCCCTTGCCCTTCTTACCCCTTTGCCTTTGTGATGAACTTGATAACTCTTCCCCTTTTTGGTATGTGATGACCGCTTGCAATAGGATGACTTTACCCTTTAAGATGACCTACCCTCCCCACACACAAAACACCCTATTGGGATTTACCTCACAGACTTTTAGATGATCACCAATTTGGCATTACCCTCCCTTTCCCTTCCCCTTTCCCTCCTCCTCTTTCCATTGATCTCTTACTGACACTTTGACGACCACCACCCCCTCCCATTTTCTAACCCCCTCCCTCCCTACCCCCTACCCCTTTAGAGAGAGAGAGAGAGATCAGGAATATTGGATGAGGCAGAAAGGTAACCCAACAGCATCTTGATTGGAATTCTTGGCTCCTCTCCCTTATGTCGAAAAGTCTCAATCTGCCTCAAGAATGCCCCGGGAGTAAAGTTCTTGGAGGAAGTAATGAAGGGAAGACGTAAATAATCTTCACCCCTGGAATTTGAGTTTTTTTTTTTTTTTTAAACTACTCGACAATTGGTATCTTGTTGTTGTTGTTGTTTTTTTGTTCCTTTTGTTCTTGTTGTTCGTCTTCTTGTTCTGTAGTTGTTGTTGTTCTTTGTTTTTCTCTAGTTCTTCTCCGTCTTTTTATTTGTCTGTCTGTTATTCTTCTTCTTCTTCTTCTTCCTTCGCTGCCTCCTTCTCCTCCCCTTCCTTCTTCCTTTCTTCTTCATCTTCCTGTTTCTGCCACTTTTATTTTCCTTTTTTTTGTCTTCCTCTTGTTTCACCTCTTCCTTTTCTTCTTCTTCTTCCATTACATATCCTTCGTCTTCCTTCCTCCTCCATTTCTCCTCTTCTCTTCCTCCTCCATGGTGTTGAAGTAACTTGGGTCTCAGTTGAATCTAGTTAATTCTTCTAAAACTTTCTTGTCCGTGTTACTTTCTCCTTGTACCTTTCTTTCCTCACTTTTCTTTCCTCACTTTCTTGTCTCACTTTCTTGCCTCACTTTCTTTTGCCCTCACTTTCCTTGCCTCACTTTCTTGCCTCACTTTGTCTCACTTTCTTTTATCTCTTATTTCAATTTCCTCTCATTATTTTGCCACTGTCTCTTATCTCACACAATACATCAATACAATACAGCAAATACAGTACAAGTCTCAAATACAGTGCCATAAAATACAGAAGATGCCATATAGTTAATGTCGATACAGTGGAAAAAAAATACATTACAGTTTCCGTCGATACAATAAAATACAGTAACATGTTAATAATACAGTACTGGTGCTTGTATCTGTAATATTGGTTGTATGTTATTATTAATGTATCAATTATTCATTAGAGTGTAATAACATCTGGACCGGTCTGTGAATAAATGATAACATGTAATAATATAAGATAACTTTATATTTAATCGAATCTGTTTTAGTATTTATAGGTTTAAAACTGTGTGTGTGTGTGTGTGTGTGTGTGTGTGTGTGTGTGATTTGTAATTATTATATGTTTATTGTTTTTTTGTTTATGTCCGCTTGTTTACTTGTTACACACACACACACACACACACACACACGATGAAATACTTAAGAAAAAATAATAAAAAATGTGTATCGTCAAGTTTTTCAATTTAGATTTTAACACTAAGTTAATTGTGTGGCGTTACCTCATTCTTCTGCTAATTTCACTTTATAAGGGTAACGCCCGCCATGTTAATTTTTTGGTGGAAACTGATAAATTACTTCCTCCTGAAGCTACATTTGATAATTCCTTTTGGGAGATACTCATAACTATCCAACCAGGAGCGAACTCGTAGCAATTGGGTTTTAAATCAGACGCATTTAGATATAGGACCGAGATAGATGAAAATTGGTTTGGAAATAGAGTAGTGGATGAATGGAACAAGTTACCGAACATCATCATTACCTCGAACACGCTGGGTAGTTTCAATTGTAGGTTGGTGGATATATGAGTGATAGGGGTTGGGTGTAAACGGGACGGCCCAGTTTGGAGTAATAGGCCCGCTGTTGTTTCCTCCATTCTTACGTTCTTATGTTTAATCAAAATAGCTCACGACTTGACCACATCCTTACGACATCATTACCACATTCTTACGACCTCATTACCACACCCTACGACCTCACCACTACATCCTACGACCTCACCACCACCCCTACGACTATCATCACCACACCCTACGACCTCACCACACCCCGGCTGCCAGTGACGACCCGTGACCCCGAGGAAGGAAGGAAGGAAGGAAGGATAGAAGCTCCTGAGACTCATCCTTCATCCCAAGTTTTAATAAAAAAAAATAGTGGATGAGGCGAAGTGAAGGAGGAGGAGGGGGAGCCGGGGGTTGATTTTTACCCTGAAACTATTTAAAGTATCCCAGACACGGTACACAGAGCTCAACCAATCAAGCGAGCGTCTCAAACTGGTAGCGAGAAGGAAGGAAGGAAGGAAGGAAGGGTAAGAAGGAAGGAAGGAAGAAGACCTTTGAAGATGGTAATCATACGAAGTCTGAACTGATACTGAAAACGTAGAGGATAAGGTTGGTTTGTCCTAGTCAAATGAGTGTCTGGATTGGGAAAGAGGAAATGAAAAGCTTTTTGATGTGCGGCGGTAATCATTTGAGAGTCTGAAAGGTGAGGGAAGTTCTTGATGGTGCTAGTCAAATGAGTGTCTGTATCAGTAACAAGAGAAAGGGGAGGAGGTTCTGGTATGTAATAATTAAAGTTTGTATACAGACTGAAAAGAAAATTATATTAAGGTATATTTTTGTATTAAGAGTGTATTTTAATATATTGAAATACCTGTAATTATTTCACCTGCTGATTAAAGAACCTAACGTCGGAGATAAGAACGGGGTTTTTTTTTCAAGTAAATAATCAAATGAGTATCTAAAGTAAGGAAAGGAATTAGGTTAAATAATAATCAAACGAGTATCTGAGCGATAATACGTGAAGATACGAAAGATAAGTCCCTCGGGTTTCATACCTTTTGCCGGACTTGTATAATCCGGATACGAGTTTGATTAAATCCGGGATTTTTTTCACTAAATCCGGATTTTTTGTTATATGAAGTTAAATCGTCTTTTGTGCTGTTGCGAAAATGGACGCGTGAATATATAAAAAAATAAACCTTGTAAGATATTGGTTTATTTTTGGTTTGTTTTTGGTTTAACCATGAGTAAATATAGATAATTTTATGTACCGTGTTTGTGACATATTGAAGGTCGAGGTATAGTAATGATACAAACTTATATTTTGTATCAGAATTATTCCTGAAAAAGATGTTTGAAATTTCCGAATGTGTTCATCTGTAATTAAATCAACTTTGTTATTAAAAAAAAAATCTTCCCAACGAATTGACAGTCATTTTGGAGTTAAATACACCAATCACAGTCTTCATTATTACATTCTGAGGTTGGCGGTGCAGCCCAGACAGTATAACTTTAAGGTAAGTTTGGGTTATATTCGCGCGATATATCTGCTAAACAAAACTTCCCGCCAAAATTCGAGGACGGGTGTTTATTTACATCACAGCGGGAAGCCGAGCGCGCCAAATTTTCCCGCACGCAACAGATGTGATAAGATATTTTGAGGAATTGCCGCGCTGTGTGAGGCCAAAATATGCCAGAGTTTGTGATAATATTAAGGTGTCATCGAGCACAAAATAAATTTACCGGCAGTGGAGAGTTCATCCAATTCCGAAATATATTTACTAGAAAAACAGATAATTTTTTTTCAAAACGGGATTCAAAGTAAAAATAAAAGATTGAATGTAATGTGTACCTTTCATTAAGTGGCTGGCTCGGAGATAATAGACTTCTATCATCACTTTCTGATTAAGTTTATCAAGTTAGGGGAATGGACTCTTTGGTAATTCCAGACACACAGCTTTGAGGAGCTCAGCCAAACTCTCGGACAAAATTAAGCAATAATTCACCATCATCAGTTCCGTCAGTCCGCCATGTTCGTGTGTTGGAAGTATTTTAATTTTGTCTTGGCATTAGAGGCTTCAGTCACGCCGCATTTCACTAAATACTCCTCGTCATATCCCCGAACTAACTAAACTAACATGACTTAACCTAACTTAGCCTCACCTAACCCAACTTAATTATAATCTATTAATTTAGGAGGGACATTAGCTGACGTCATGGTAAACGTGAACCAATCGGCGCCCTTCATGGTGGACGAGGACCAATCAGAACACATCACTCCCGCATAAAGGATGGATTCCGACAAATTGCCGGCGACCTCAGCTGCCGGTGTCCGTCACGCACCTGACGGACACTCTGTCGGTTAATCTGAAAATTTAACAGCGGGCGAGTTTGTTATGGTAATGGTTGGGAGTTTATCGCTGTCTGCTGTTTATGGGGAAGGGGAGGGTGATAGGGGAGGGTAGAGGGTGATGGGGAAGGAGGGTGATAGGGGAGGGTAGAGGGTGATGGGGAAGGAGGGTGATAGGGGGAGGGGAAAAGGGAGGAGGGGTGATGGGGAAGTAAAGGAAGAAGTGATGATGGAGAGAGGAAGAGGAAATAATGATGGGGCAGGGAAGAAGAAAAGAGGAAATGAAGGGGGTGAGAGGAAAAGGGGAAGAGAAATACCAATTATACCACACCCATCTTCTCTCTCTCTCTCTCTCTCTCTCTCTCTCTCTCTCTCTCTCTCTCTCTCTCTCTCTCTCTCTAATGTCATCTTATATTCCTTCGTCTTTCTCTCCGTTCCCTCTCCCTTCTTCCTTCCTCTGTCTTCCATCCTCCTCTTCCTCCCTTCCTTTCACTATTTATCTACTCCTCTGTCACTCCCTCTTTCGTCTTTCTCTTCTCTTCCTTTCCTCCCCTCCTTTTATTTCCTCTCTCTCTTACTTTCTCTGTATCTTCATTTGTCATCTGGTACTTTGGGTGACGCGATTGGTCAACCTGTGTATGTTTAACCAATCAGAACACAGATTGGTGCTCTTAACCTTTTATTTTTATTATTATTGTTTATTATTGTTGTTGTTTTTGTTGTCCTGTACCTGTGTGCCACCTGTACTGTACCTCTGTGTCACCTGTACTGTACCTGTGTGTCACCTGTACTGTACCTGTGTCACCTGTACTGTACCTGTGTGTCACCTGTACTGTACCTGTGTGTCACCTGTACTGTACCTGTGTGCCAGATCACCTGCTCAGTGTCAGGTCATTGGGTGTAGTCACAAGTCGTGTCAACTGAAGGGGGGGGGGGAGGATTTAGAAGCTTTATGTACTCTACTCCAGCTAATTTGCATATTGTATTGATGAGTTGAAATGTATATTACCTGTGAGAGACACAAACAGTGTGTGTGTGTGTGTGTGTGTGTGTTGGCAGTCACCGTGTACACATGGACGTGAGTGTGAATTCATTAGGATGATGTAATTAGTCAATAACTTTGAATGAGAGGTTTGGATGTGAGAGAACGTGTTAAAATAGAGGAGTATCTCTCTCTCTCTCTCTCTCTCTCTCTCTCTCTCTCTCTCTCCTGGTCATTCGTCTCCTTGTGTTTATACATTTATTATTCCACTCTCTCCATGTTTGTCTTGACTGTTTATTTATCTATGTCTCTCTTATCTCTCTTTCTCCCCTTCCCTCACGTTCCTCAGTCTTTGTTTTTCTCTCTCTTTCTCTTGATTTATTGTTGATGTCTTTGTGAATATTTAAGGCTTAGTTCTTTGTGTGTGTGTGTGTGTGTGTGTGTGTGTTTTGTCCTTATCGTTCTATCAGTGACTGTCGTAGGGTAGTGGTAGAGATCTCTCTCTCTCTCTCTCTCTCTCTCTCTCTCTCTCTCTCTCTCGTATAATGTTTCACTACCTCCTCCATTCCTCTATCCTCCATCTTTCTCTTATCTCCTTATTTATCACCAGAGTTTATCCTAGGAATGCTGAGTCTAGGAACCCCCCCATCACTCCCTCCTTCCTCACTGACTCCCTCATACCTCCCTGACTCCCTCATACCTCACCCTGACTCCCTTGGACTTGGAGGTTGTGGGTGAAATTGGAGGTTGTGGTAGTTGGGAGGAGGAGGGAACGGGGTGACCTTGTGGCCTGACAACAAAGGTCACGGAGTCGAGGAGTCACAAGAGGTCACGTGAGGGAGTGAGAGGGGGAGGCAAGAGAAGGGGGTGGAGATCGCAATAGGTAGGAGGAGTAGAGAGGAAGAATGGAGAGGGAAAGGGGAAGCTGGGAGAGGGGAAGTTAAGGGTAGAGAGGATGGGTAAGGAGAGGGTAAAGAGGGATGGTGGAGGGAAAAGGAAATAAGAAGAGATATGAGTGAGAGGGGCAGCCAGGGGTGTGTGTGTGTGTGTGTGTGTGTGTGTGTGTGTGTGTGTGTGTGTGTGTGTGTGTGTGTGTGTGTGTGTGTGCTCGCCTCTCACACTTTTTGCTCACAGCTCAACTTATTTGACGGAAGCGGAGTCGTAACGCCGAGTTATGGAAGGTCGATCATCTTGGGGGAGGGGGAGTACGGCTATGTGGGGTATACTAGTATGTTGGGGGAGTACGTCTATGTGGGGTATACTAGTATGTTGGGGGTTATATCTAGTCGAGTATGCTCCATAGGTATACCTTGGTAGTGGAGGTCGATTTATCAGGGAGAGTTGAGTCGACCTTCTTGTCTTGAGTATATCTTCTTTGATACTCTCTCTCTCTCTCTCTCTCTCTCTCTCTCTCTCTCTTTGCACTAAAATACCACATTAAATGCCACTGTATTATGGTGCAGTAGTGGCGGTCTGTAATAATGGCGTCTATACTGTAATGACCAACCTGATAATATTTTGAAATTCTGTTACAACGAAAAAATCGACGTTTCATTCTGATATTCATGTATTTAGAAACGAAAGGAAGTATTATTAGTAGTTTGTATACCCATCTGTGTATATAGGAGAAGATATATATACATCGATGTGCATTTGTTTGTTTTTCTGTCTGGGTAATAGGACAGGTACATGTTATCTCCTCTGTTTCATAAATTATCGATCATTTGTCGATAGATATTGTTCAGTAAAGCAACGATAGACTTGGGTTAATCTCTGATGATGATGATGATGATTGATACGTGATGATTTTAGATGATAGAAACAAAATAAAAGATAATGATGAAAACAGATGAAGATACTCGCCCTGAGGTCAGTCTTAGGAGTTAAGTGCTTGTGGTGTTTTATATATTAGTCCCACACCCCCCCCCTCCTCCTCCTCCTCCTCCTCCTCCTCTTCTTCCTCCTCCTCGTCTCCTGTCTTCCCCCCTTCCCCCTACTCCTCATGTCCTTCCCCATCCTTCCTCCCGTCCCTCCACCTCCTCCCGTCACTCTCCCTCATGACCCTTCACCTTATGTCCTCCCTTTCTTCCCCCCTTCCTCCCCCACCTCAGGATACAACAGCTGATGTCTTGGTTATTATTATTATTATTATTATTATTTCCTTTTATTATTATTATTGTTATTATTTTTATTTTATTATTATTATTATTTATTATTGTATTGTTAGTATTATTATTATTATTGTTGTTGTTGTTGTTGTTGTTGTTGTTGTTATAATAAATCACCTTTACACCTACATCACCTTGCTGTATTAACCCTGGAGGAGAGGTGGGGGGGGGGTCGTCGATTACGGTGATGGAGTATGTTTGTATGTCGTACATCATCCTTTGTTAGTATATCTGTATGATTTATTCAGTGACAGAAGCATACATGTTCAGTGGCGCCTCAGTTAATATTCAGTTGGTATAATGTGGAGTTCTTGTCCGTGTGTATGTTGTGTGTATAGATCACTCCCTCTTGGTGTATGTTGTATGTGTTGTGGATATACACATACACAACATCCAGACAGACAGACACTGGGTTTTATGTATATATATTTGTTTTTTTGGTGTTAAAAGCTGTATTTATTTACTACAGTATTGTATTTCCGGTCTTGAAACTATACTATGTTATCCGAATATAGTAAATTTTTGGGCCTCTTAAGCTTTCGAGTTATCCGAATATATATGTCAAAACAACCAGGTAATTATCGCATTAAAATATTTGAGTAATTAGTTTTTTTCTGCTCTAATAGGTTAATAGTGTTCGTAAAATATATTATTGCCGGTAAAAAAAATATACTTCCATTCGGATTTATAAACGATATTTAATTGAATCGTATCACCTGGTTATTTCATGAACAAAAAAGACCGTTTCGTCATATTGGTCTTTGTTCAGGTTGGGATTATTGAATGGCCGGAACGATGGAACGGAACAGGGGGTGGGGATGGGGGGATGGTACTGCTTTGTTTGTTTTCATGAGGGTTGGAGAGCCAGGAATGGGTGGAATGGAATAATGGGATGGCAATTCTATTCCGTTTTCATGAGGGATAGCGTGTCAGGAATAGGTGGAATGGAACAGAGAATGGATAGGTGGAGTAGTGGTAGATAGTCGTAGTGGGGGGTCGTACATTCTCTTGTCCGTTGGTACCCCCTCCCCTCCTCTTCCCCTCCTCGTGTGGGCGTATTCCGGGGGGCGTGGGGTGGCTTATCCCTCCCCTCTTATCCTCTCCCCCACCACCTCCTCTCCCTCTCTCTCCCCCCCACCTAGAATGTTTGGGTAAGACGACTCCCCCCACGTGTTGTGTTGGGTATTGGATGGCCTGTGTGCTGCTGCTGCTGCTGTTACTGTTACTTATTACCACCACTACTACCATCACTTACTACTACTACGACTACTACTACTACTGTATTGATGCTGTTTCTACTGTGGTCTCTCTCTTTTCTCTCTTTCTCTCAAAAGTTCAATTTTTCCAGTATAAGACTTAAGTGTGTGTGGCTGGCTGGCCGTTGGTGGCTGGCCTGTGGCTGGCGGCTGGCCGTGTAGCTGGCTGGCTGGCCGTGTAGCTGGCTGGTTGGCCGTGTGGCTGGCTGGCCGTTGGCTGGCTGGCTGTCGTGTAGCTTGCTGGCTGGCCGTGTAGCTGGCTGGCTGGCCGTGTAGCTGGCTGGTTGGCCGTGTAGCTGGCTGGCTGGCGGTAGCTGGCTGGCTGGCCGTGTAGCTGGCTGGCTGGCCGTGTAGCTGGCTGGCTGGCCGTGTAGCTGGCTGGCTGGCCGTGTAGCTGGCTGGCTGGCTGTGTGGCTGGCTGGCTGGCCGTGTGCTGGCTGGCTGGCCGGTGCTGGCTGGCTGGCCGTGTAGCTGGCTGGCTGGCCTGTGTGGCTGGCTGGCTGGCCTGTAGCTGGCTGGCTGGCTGTGTGCTGGCTGGCTGGCCGTGGCTGGCTGGCTGGCCGTGTGCTGGCTGGCTGCTGGCTGGCTGGCTGGCTGGCTGGCTGGCTGGCCGTGTAGCTGGCTGGCTGGGTGTCTGGCTGGTGCGTGGCCTGGTTGCTAGCTGGCTGGCTGGCCGTGTAGCTGGCTGGCTGGCCGTGGCTGGCTGGCTGGCCGTGTAGCTGGCTGGCTGGCTGTGTAACTGGCTGGCTGGCTGGCGTGGATTACCCTAATATACACAGTGTTTATGCAAATTTTATGCCCGGAGTAGTGAACGACCTGAGCAAAGTTGGAATAGTTACTAGGCTTGTGTTTAGCTGCCGCCGTGTTATTTCATACAAGTTTTGGGGTGGCTTATGGTCAAGAACAGCTCCCGTGTGTTGTTTAGCTGATCTAACCATATGGCCGTGTTTTGTTTGCAGTTTTCTTGGAGTTTTAGCTGTTTTAACCGTTCCTTTGTTGTTTTAGTTGTTTTTTATTGTTTTTGGGTGTTTTTAACCGCTTTGTATTGTTATAGCTATCCCTGTTGTTTATAACTGTTTTAGCTGGATTCTCGTGTTTTTTATTTTCTTATAAATTTTAGCTGTTTTAGCCATTATCTTTGTAAGTGTTTTTATGTTTTCTAATAGCCTCCCCATTTTCTGTTTGTTTGACCCTTTTACCGTTTGTTTTACCCCTTTTACCGTTTGTTTGACCGTTTGTTTGACCTTTGCCGTTTGTTTTACCTTTACTGTTTTTTCTTTTCTTTTTAACGATATTTTCCCCCTTTTTCTCTTTTTATCGTAAGTTTATTCTTTTGTCGTGTTCATTCTTTTGTTTTCTTTCTTAAATCGTAAATCGCCTCAAATTGTTACTGTTGTTGGGAATTTTAGTTGTAATTTCTTATTGTATTTCATTAAAATCTCTCTCTCTCTCTCTCTCTCTCTCTCTCTCTCTCTCTCTTCTCTCTCTCTTCTTCTCTCTCTCTTCTTCTCTCCTCTCTCTCTCTCTCTCTCTCTCTCTCTCCTTGGGATGAAACTCGCGTCCTTTTCTCGTTCATATAAAACTTGGTATTAAACGACTCAGATTACTTCAGTAAATGAGGCACTTAGGGGAAAAATACTAACGAGGCTGAGTACTCCAAGTTGGTGAGTAAAGAGAGGAGGAGAACGAAACAATCGGCTAGAGTAAGTGAGTTGTTACGGTGGGTTGTTAAGAGTGGGTTGTTAGGGTGGGTTGTTAAGAGTGGGTTGTTGGAGTAGGGAGTTGGTTGGAGTAAAGAGACTGTTGCAGTAGGACCTTGGTTGTTGGAGTAAGGTATAACTAGAAATAGACCTTAGGTAATCGAAGTTATATGAGATAGAGGTCAAAGGTCACCCCACGTTAGTACCTAGACAGTGTACAGGCTCAACTCCGGGTGGTGTGTAATAATAATAATAATAATAATAATAATAATAATAATAATAATAATAATAATAATTAACGGTTTATTGAAAGAGCATGGCAGTCGGTAGGATGAAAATATACAGTTACATAATTGGGGAATGGGTCTCTTGATTTACAAATAATATACAAGTAACATAAGTGATATAAATATGATATATATTAACTAGGTGCGGAGAAGGTCATACTACAGGGCATTTCAACATAGTGACAGTACAGAAAGGAAGATTTACTGGGAGTGAACACACTGGTTGATTACATGTTATTGATAATTTTTACAATGGTTGGGACTGGGCTGTTCTTATAGCGATCAGTTCGTGCTTGTATAAGGCTGGATGTTGTGTGTGTGTGTGTGTGTGTGTGTGTGTGTGTGTGTGTGTGTGTGTGTGTGTGTGTGTGTGTGTTGGTAGGGTTCAGTGTGGGGTGGTGATTGAGGTGGTGGAGAGAGAAGCAGTGGGAGAGATATAGTGTGAGAGGTAGAGTGAGAGGTAGAGAGTGAGGAGGAGTGGTGAGAGCCAGTCAGTCACCAGGTGCCGTGGTCGGGGTCTTGTTACAACCTGTTCACTGATGCTCGACACTCCACACCACCTACCGTCCATCCGTCTGTCTGTCCGTCCGTCCTCCCTCCTGCCCGTCCATCCGTCTGTTCGTTGGTCCGTTCGTCTCTCCGTCCGTCATTGTCACACACACACACACACACACACACACACACACACACATCTACTATTTATCGAGCGTGTGATGACCAATTAAATGAAGGGAAATATTTTTTTTTATCGCCATAATGATCGTCACTAGCGCTAATGTTCAGATAATTTAATTACATTATTAATTACATTATTTTATTCTCGTCGGTGTAATTTATTGCCGACATTAACATTGGTGCCAGCGATGAGACCATGTTAGAATGTTACCCCGTACAGTGCTGGGGTAAGGTCAACATTGGTGTCTTGTGAAGTGACTTATCTTCCAGCCTTATACCTTACACCTCCCCACACCTCATAAAATAACTCATCTATACATACAGTCTTTTCTTTACATCTCTTACCATGGCAGTGTAGCCCTTATGATCTCCTGTTGTATACCCTTCCTCTTTTATTTACCCCTCTCGGCTCTAGTAGTACGATAGTGATGCAAAAAAAAAATACTCCCAGGTGCGTATTGTTGTTCTCTTAAAACTCAAAGTTGTTGTTGTTGTTGTTGTTGTTGTTATTGTTGCTGTTTTTGGTATTGTTGTTTTTGTTATTGTTGTTGCTGTTATTGTTGTTATTGCTGTTGTGGTTGTTGTTATTATTGTTGTTGTTATTGTTGTTGTTTTTTGTTGTTGTTTTTGTTGTTATTGTTGTTGTTGTTGTTTTTGTTGCTGTTTTTGTTCCATTTATATTTACCCTGTGATATCTATTTGTACAGTGTTGCCATATTGTGAGTTTTAGTTATCAAAGGTTCTAATTTATAGGAATTTGGGTGATAATGATGATTTAAATGTGTTTGTTTGTTTGTTTGCTTGTCTGTTTGTTTTTATGTTTGTTTGTTTGTTTTAGGGACGAGTAGTAAGGGTATAGGAAGTCTTCACAGCAGGGTACGTTTGGCAACACTGTTTAAGGCAAGGTGAGAGTGACACACACACACACACACACACACACACACACACACACACACACACACACACACTAAGACCGCCATAACACCTCGCTCACTCAACGCCAAATCGTTCGCTACAAAAATATTCGCCATTTGCTGAAAATTTGGCATTTCTCACTCGCGAATTACACTTTTGGGGGAAATATTTCTCTTTGGATTTGTATTTATTTTATTTTTTGGCTCTGTGTGTGTGTGTGTCTGTCTGTCTGTCTATCTGTCTATCTGTCTGTCTATCTGTCTATCTGTCTGTCTGTCTGTCTGTCTGTCTGTCTGTCTGTCTGTCTGTGTTATAACATTCGGAGTTACGAGTATTGGTGTTAAGATACAAATACAGACAGACGGACAGACGGACAGATGGAGACACAGATTGACGGATACAGACAGACAGACTGACAGACAAAACAGGCAAACAAACAGACAAATTACACACCAACATCACCTCCTCCCCCTCTCTCCTTCCTCCCACTCCAATCCTCGTGACAGAATTAGTACACACACACACACACACACACACACACACACACACACACACACACACACACACACACACACACACACACACACTCACACACACTCACACACACACACACACACACACACAGACAGACAATCAACCCACCAATATGTCATCCTCCCTCCCCTCCTCCCCCTCCCCTCCCTCCCTTACCTCTCCCTCTCCCTCTCACCTCCCCTCACCTGAGATGCATAATGAGGAGGTGAGTGTTAATTAGATATGCAGATGACTACACTATCAGGTGACGGGAATGGAGGGTGAGAACTTGTACACACACACACACACACACACACACACACACACACACACACACACACACACACACACACACACACACACACACAACATCTGTCTCACTGTCACTTGGTTACTGAGAATGAACACCTGTACCACCTGTCGACCACCTGTTTGCGGAGGTGTCAGGTGTTTGTGGGATCAGGTGTGTATGTGTGTGTGTTACTCAGGTGGTTGAAGGTTCAGATTTGTTTGAGGAACCAGCTGTTTGTGGGCCTGGGTGTAAATGAAACCAGCTGTTTTGGGGTAAATGAGACCAGCTGTTTAGGGAATGGGTAGGTCTTTAGGCACCATCTGTATTGAAGCACCACCTTTTTTATCCACCACCTGTTTAAGTAAAAGATTATCCATCTGGGCAACACCTATGTGAGAACCAGCTGTATGGAGTACCATCTCTTCAAACTGAGTACCACCTGTTTGTGAACCAGCTGACAGAGGACACCCTCACCCCTTACCTCCCTCCCCCTCCCCTACCTCCCTCCTCCTCCCCCCGCCCCTCCCCCTGGTTGTGTTGTCACCTGTGGATTAGGCCCTGATTACACCTCCGCCTGGTACACCTTGATAACGTGACGTTGAAATACCCGGAGTTATATCATCCTGGCCTCACCTGTCCCTAGCTGAGGGGGTGGGGGGCGGCTTGTTTTCACCATGGCTTATAAATGCTGGCAAGTGGGAATTAGTCATAAAGTGGGAATTAGTCGTAAAGTGGGAATAACATGATATATAAGGTACAGGTATATAAAATTAACATGATATATAAGGTACAGGTAACATGACAAAGGTAAGAAGAGGATAAGGAAGGTTCCCTGTTGTCTTGAGCCCCACAGCAATGCCCAGGTTGGTATATCGCCTCTACCCTGTTATTCTGCCCCTGGGTATATTCGTCCCCTGGGTATATTCGTCCCCTGGGTATATTCGTCCCCTGGGTATATTCGTCCCTTGGTATATTCGTCCCTGGGTATATTTGTCCCTGGGTATATTCGTCCCTGGGTATATTCGTCCCTGGGTATATTCGTCCCCTGGGTATATTCGTCCCCTGGGTATATTTGGCCCCTGGGTATATTTTCACCGCCTTGATTAAACGCCCCGTTATCTTCCCCGGCTAATAAATGGCCGTGTATATTTTTCCCAGGTGTGTATTAATCACCTCGTAGTTTATGAACAGGTGTCCTCGGCAGGTGTTTATCTCTGTGTGTGGGGGTGTTGTGTGTGTGTGTGTGTGTGTGTGTGTGTGTGTGTGTGTGTGTAACTGGAGATATAAGAATGTATCATGTAAGCTTATTTGTGCTGCAACAGAAAAAAATCCAAGGTGGCGTCGAAATTACAATGAGACTCTAACCCAACCCAACCCAACCCAACCCAACTCAACCTAACCCAACCTAACTCCAACCCAACCTAACCTAACCTAACCCAACCCAACCTAACCTAACCTAACCTATGACTGATTAAACTTGAGAATCTTTGAGAATCTTGACTCTGGTAATTGAAGGGAATTTGTCTTACTTACTAGAATACTCACACACTACTTAAATAACTTACTTATATAGTTACTTTACACGGTCGGTCTTCAGTGTACATCCTACTTAATCCTTCAGAAGAGTCCTACACGTAAGGTTAATTGTTTCTCCTTCCTCAGCCAAGTATAGTCTCTCCTTCTGAAATAATCCTTGGCCTTTATACAAGTCCTAGTGTGAAGGAGTTGTTGTGAATCCTTACATAATACTACAAAAATATCCCAACTCAGGTGTTATAAATTTCCAGGTGTAAATCCGGAAATCCTGGTCGATCTTGCGTCTGGCGTTGACTAAATCCACCATCTTTTGTTGCCAAGCTGCTGTTGTTGCTGTAGTAATCGCTTTACATAACCTGTAGAAAATCCTACAAATAACATAAATTCCTGACTTTGAATCCCTGCTACTCTTTTTTTTTTGTATTTTCCTTCGAAGGTGGAATTAATTTAAGTCTCCTTTATTTCCAGGTGGGTGTGGTCGCTGTAATCCCCGAGGTAAGCGCTGTAATTCCCTACCTGGCAACTCTCCCCCCTCCCTCCTCCCCTTGCAGTAGTCACCCAGCTGGCCAGGTGCAACGATCAGCTGACTAAGGTAAACAAACAGAGGGTCGAAGGGGAAGAGGAGGAGGGCCTGACTCTCCCACGCCCACCTGTGCTCTATGTCAACAACAGGTAACTGAGTGTCCGGTCGTGTGGATGCTGCAGGTGTACTCATGGTGAAAATGGTTGTGTGGAAGAAGAAGAGGAACAGAGAAAGAGAGAGAGAGAGAGAGAGAGAGAGAGAGAGAGAGAGAGAGAGAGAGAGAGAGAGGAGGATGTGAAAGAGAGAGGACATATTCACTTGGGAATTGTATGCTAACAAAGGTAAGTGCATCGTTTGATTAGATGTTGCAGGTGTAGTGAGAGATGAGATGGTCCTGCAGGTGTAGAGAGAGAGAGAGAGAGAGAGAGAGAGAGAAATATAACAAAGGGAAAACAACACCAGAAAATACCTCTACCTGTGCCCCTCGTATCATCAACAGGTAAAGGTCCTATCTCACCTGGATGTTACAGGAGTGATGACGTGGTGGTGGTGGTGGTGGTGGTGGTGGTGAGGTATTGGTGATGAGGGTGGTGGTGATGATGAATAAGGCGATGTAGAAGAAAGAAGTAGACAGGAGAAAAAAAACAATAAGAATATAATGACAAGAAGATAAGCTTACCTGTCTAGTAGCGTTCATAACAGGTGTGTGTGTGTGTGTGTGTGTGTGTGTGTGTGTGTGTGTGTGTGTGTGTGTGTGTGTGTGTGTGTGTAGAGAGGTAGAAGGGAAAGAGGAGAGACAAAGGAGAGGAGGAGAAGAAAGGAATTGAAAGAGAGACGAAGACATGGATAAGGAGATGATAAAGACGAATAGAGATGAATAACACCAACGAAAGAGAGAGAAAGAAAAGAAAGAAAGAAGAGAAAAGGGAATAAAGAGAACGTTGAGGATGTAGAAGGAGAAGAAGAAAGAAGAGGAAGAAGAATAAAAAATATAAACTAAAGAATAAAGGAAAACAAAGCAAAATATGTAAGAGGAAAAGGAAGAAGAACAAGAACAAATGATCAAAGGAAAACAAAGAAAAAATATCAAAACAAAACAAAAGAGAGATAGAAACAAAAGAAAGAACGACTAAATGAAAGAAAGGAAGACAAATGAAAGAAGAGACAAAACAGAGGATAACACAGGATCAAGGAGGAGGAAGAGGAAGCAGGAGGAGACACAAGAGGAGGAGGAAGAAGAAGGGGTAGGGAAGAGCAGCAGGAAGAAGAAGAAGAAGAAGAAGAAGGAGGAGGAGGCACAAGGAGAGACACGAGGAAGACTTAACTGTCAATCTCACCCGAGTTAGAGAGGTGTGTGTGTGTGTGTGTGTGTGTGTGTGTGTGTGTGTGTGTGTGTGTGTGTGTGTGTGTGGAGACAGTGACGGGAGGAGGGACAGTGACATAGACAGTTGGAGGAAGTGACAGAAACAGTAAGAGTTACAGAAGTGGACAGTGACAGAGGCAGGAGTGGACAGTGACGGAGGCAGGAGTGGACAGTGACGGAGGCAGGAGTGGACAGTGACGGAGGCAGGAGTGGACAGTAAGAGAGACAGTGACAGAGGCAGGTGTGTTGGTCAGGACAAAAAGGACTCATCAGCTGGGGTGGTTCAGGTGCTCTTAACTCAGCTCTGTCACGAGTTGGCGGCCAGCTATATCCCGGCCGGGGTGGACCTGGGGAGGGCTGGGGGGGGTGGGGAGGACTGGGGAGAGGTGGGGAAGGGTTGGGGAAGAATTGTGTAGGGGAGAGCTGAGGAGAATTGGGGGGGGAGAGAAGAGAATTGTGTGCTGGGGAAGATATGAGAGGTGTTGGGGGGGAAGTGGGGGGGAGGAAGAGAGAGAGAAAAACAAATAAACAAGACATAGTGAATTATTAGACCATGTTGACAAGTGCTCTCTCTCATGTCCCATCCATTTCTTAGCATGTGTAAATCATTTCCCGCCGCCTCTCACATGTGTCTCACCAGTGTCTCACATGTGTCTCACCAGTGTCTCACATATGTCTCACATGTGTTTCAGTCGTATGTCACATGTGTCTCAGCCGTGTCTCAGGGTAGTCAGCCGGGCCCTGGGAGCCATAAAGTAATTAGCGTCCAGTAATCCGTTCAGTGTAACGGAGATGTTCCTTGGGGGTGAGGGTACCTTCTCCTTCCTTCCTTCCTTCCTTACTGCCTTCCTTCCTTCCTTCCTTCCTTCCTTCCTTCCTTCCTCCCTCCCTCCCCAGTTATCCTCCCTTCTTCCTTCCTTCCTCCCTCTCTCTTATCCAACAATTCCCTTCTTCCCTCTCGACCCCTCCACCCTCCACCCCTTCCACATATGATACCATCCACTAAAATCATCGTCAGTGGAAGTTCCCGGAGTGGAGAGAATATATTCCACTCAGCTACTCCGCCATTTATTTCAAGTAAATTATTTTAATTCCCAGCAACTCGAGAAAGAGACCTTAGGATGCCACGGTTCGAATCCCCACGCGTCTTTACCTTCATTTTATTTTATTTATTTATTTATTTATTTTATTTATTTATTTTTGACCCTAGTAAGAGAGCCTAGGGTTCTATGCAATTTGGACGCCATTTTGAACATCGTCTTGTTGTCCTGTGGGTTTCTGTTCAATTTTGACGCCATTTTGAACGCCATCTTACGTCAAAGGGTTAAAGGCTTGATTCTGAGCTGTTATTGCATAGCTCTTACCTGTATTGATGTCACACCTGTCGGGGTTGATAATGCCAGATTTAACGTGAGGATTTTTTTTCCAAGAACCCAGAACTGTATCATAGCTTAAGTGAACCAGTTACATACAATCTCATGTCTCCAGTTAATAGCAAAAATAACATAGGAATTTTTTTTAAAGAATCCACTTACGTTTCTCAGTGTATATATAACCCAGTTAGATACATTGCCATATCTCCAGTTAATAGCAAAAAATGTAAACAGAGTAACATTATAGAATCCATATTTGTTTCTCAGTTAAATTTGAACCAGTTAGATACGTTTTCCCACAGCCAGTTAAGAGAAGAAAAAAACTAACGTAGGAATTTTTGAGGTAGAGGCAGTCGTCCCAGCCAGCCAGAGACGTTGGTAGTATTTGTAAATTTGATGTCCAATTTCTGGGTGAAAAAATAGTGCAAAGTAGGTGGAGGAGAGAGAGAGAGAGAGCCGTTTATAGCCGGTTTAGAATGTGCCGGAGTAACACCAGCTGTTCTGAGGGATAAATTGTATCTCGACGAAGGGTGTTGGTGGTGTCATGTGGTGGGGGTGGGTGTGTCATGTGGTGGGGGGTGAGTGTGTCAGTGTGGTGTGGTGGTGGGTGGGTGGGTCATGTGGTGGTGGGGGTGGGTCATGTGGTGGTGGGTGGGTGTGTCATGTGGTGGTGGGTGGGTGTGTCATGTGGTGATATGTGGTGGTGCTGGGTGTGGTATGTGGAAGGTTTGAAGGAGAGAGAGAGGGAAGGGGTGAAGGAAGGAAAGAGGAAGAGAATGTGAGAGGGACAGGTTAAGAAGAGAGGAAGGGAGGGAAGGTTTGTGAGAGGGAGGGAGGAAGGGAGAGAGGGAGAGCACAATTGGCCATCTCAAGGGTGTGTTGGATCAGGGAGTTGACAGGGTGAAGAATGATGGCTTGTAGTCTAGGCTTTGTGAGGGGAGGAGATGCTTGGTAGAATGTGGAGGATGAGAGGGGAGAAGAATGTTGAGGAGGTGCCTAGTAGAATGATAGGGAGAGAATTTATAGTTAGTAATTGATTGAACGTTGTGAATGAATGTGGAAGTAGGTGGTGAAGGGAAAATGGTAGAATGTGGAACAGAATGTCGATAATGTGGAATAAGAGAAGAGGTGGTTAGAATGTTTTAGCAGAGGATGTTGAGAATGTGGTGATGAATGTTCAGGGTTAAATATTACTGTCAGTGTATGTGTGTGTGTGTGTGTGTGTGTGTGTACAGTAATTAACTCATACGACCAGGTGTGTACACTATGCAGGTGCTAAAGGTGTGTACAAGTGACAGGTGTGTTACAGTAATTTTCAAATTTCCCCGATTATTCAGATTTTTTCGATTTTTTTTCTAGGAAGATTAATCAGATTTTTTTTTTGCATAGATTATAAATTATTTTCCATATTCGATTTTTTTTTCATTTTATCGAGAAAAAAAAATTAAACGGATTCTTATTACTCAAAAATTCGTATATATTTTTTTCAGTTACTAATTACGGGTATGATTTTTTTTAGAGGGGTTGCGATAATACATATTTTATTTACTGATATATTTGGGGTGATACATAATGCAAGTGATATTTAATACATATGAAAAAAAAAATCAGCTGCCTAGTTTTAAGTTACGAATAAATATGTTTCTTTCCCAGGACGATCTACAAGGGAAATAAACTCCTAACTCCTTCGTACTGGGAAGAATAAATTACTCTGGGGTAAGAAATACATGGTATAAAATTAAATTGTGGGAGGAACGTGTGCTGAAGAGTGTGTGGGGGAGGTGGAGGGAGAGAGTGTGGGAGAGGTGGAGGAGAGTGTGGGGAGGTGGAGGGAGAGGAGTGTGGGGGGAGGGTGGAGGGAGGTGTGGGGAGGTGGAGGAGAGTGTAGAGGTGGAGGGAGAGTGTAGAAGAGGTGGAGGGAGTGTGTGTACCAGTGGAGGAAAAGAGTGTGGGAGGTGGAGGGAGAGAGTGTGGGGGTGGAGGAGAAATGGGGGAGGTGGAGGAGAGAGGTGTGGGGAGATTGGAGGGAGGGGGTGTGGGGAGGTGGAGGTGGAGGTGGGGGAAGGGTGTGGGGAAGGTGGAGGGAGAGGTGTGGGGTGGAGGGAGGGAATGGGTTGGGAGGGTGTGGAGGGTGTGTGGGGTGGAGGTGTGTGGGGTGTGTGGGAGGAGGTGTGGGGGTGGGGGAGGGGTTGGGGAGTGGAGAAAGTGTGTGTGGGAGGTGGAGAGAGTGTGTGTGGGAGGTGGAGAGAGTGTGTGGGAGAGGTGAGAGATGTAGGAAAACATAGAAGAGGCACAACAACAACAACAACAACAACACCACAACAACAACACAAACCCAAACACGACAACAAGAACGACAAAAGAACGACAAGAACGCGACGCGACACGACAATAATGAGACAATAACGCGGCAACAACACGGTAATAACACGACAATAACCCGACGCGACACGACACAATAACTGAGACTTTTTAAACTGAGCGCTGGGCAATACATTACAGTGTCATTGTTCAGCTGAATTTGGGTCTGGATTATTGTTGTTAATATTGTTATTATTCAGTTATTGTTATTGTTGTTATTTATTTATTTATTATTATTATTGTTATTTGTTTTTATTGTTTTTGTTATTGTTATTGTTTTTGTTATTTTTTTATTGTTGTTATTATTGTTATTATTTATTATTGTTGTTATTGTTTTTGTTATTTTTGTTATTATTGTTGTTGTTGTTATTGTTATTATTTATTATTGTTGTTGTTATTGTTATTATTTATTATTGTTGTTGTTGTAGTTATTATTATTATTATTATTATTATTATTATTATTATTATTATCATTAGTTGTATTATTGTTATTATTATTATTGATGTTATTATCGTTGTTCTCCTTATTATTATTTTTTGTTTTGTTTTTATATTTTCGCAGTGATGGAATATACCTGGGAGTAGTTGGTGGGTGTATTGTGTATGTGTGTGTGTTTGTCAGTTTATTACCTGTCACTCTTACCTGTCACTCTTACCTGTCACTCTTATTTACCTCTGCCTTACCTACAACTCTTACCTGTGCCTTACCTGTTACTCTTACCTGTGCCTCACCTGTTACTCTTACCTGTGCCTTACCTGTTACTCTTACCTGTGCCTTACCTGTTAATCTTACCTGTGCCTTACCTGTCACTCTTACCTGTACCTTACCTGTCACTCTTACCTGTGCCTTACCTGTCAATCTTACCTGTGCCTTATCTGTCACTCTTACCTGTGCCTTACCTATTGCCTTACCTGTCACTCTTACCTGTTACCTTATCATCAAGCCACCTGTGCCTTATCTGTCCTCTTTATGCCTTACCTGTGCATTACCATTTATACCACTCACTCTTACCTGTGCCTTACCTGTCACTCTTACCTGTGCCTTACCTGTCACTCTTACCTGTGCCTTACCTGTCAATCTTACCTGTGCCTTACCTGTCAATCTTACCTGTGCCTTACCTGTCAATCTTACCTGTGCCTTATTGATTATTATTGGGATTTTTACTTATTTTAACTGATTTTTGCTATGATATTCACTATGAATTTCACTGTGATTTGGAGAACAATGATGATATAGTCACCTTTATTAATTAAAAAAATAATTGTTTAGGGTGATAGTGTGTTAGAACTTTAGTATGGTAGGCGTCTAGTGTGTTTTGGTGTTAGGGTGAGGGTGTGGTGTTAGGGTGAGGGTGTGGTGTTAGGGTGAGGGTGTGGTGTTAGGGTGAGGGTGTGTGTAGGGTGGAGAGGGGAGATAAGAAAGCTTGGAGGAGAGGAGATAAGGGGAATGAGGAAGGGAATAGAGAAGAGGGAGAGAATGTGTTGGGATGAGAGTTTGAGACGTAGAGGAATGAGTCAGATGTGTGGGGTAGGTTATGTGGAAATGGACGAGCACCAGTTACTGTCACCTTGCCTCTCTATCTTCTATCTCTATCTCTCTCTCTTCTCTCTCTCTCTCTCTCTCTCTCTCTCTCTCTCTCTCTCTCTCTCTCTCTCTCTCTTTCTCTCCTCTCTCTCTCTCTCTCTCTCTCTCTCTCTCTCTTCTCTCTCTCTCTCTCTCTCTCTCTCTCTCTCTCTCCATTAGTATACCCATAATAGCATAATGTCGTCCCCCAAGGTGATAAACAAACAGAACAGAAAGGGCAGATAATTGTTGCAAGCTGGACTAACAGTGTGTAGGAGGAGACTGAGAGAGGGTAGGGGAGGAGTGGCTGGTAGGAGGATGGAGGGGAAGGGAGAGGAGTGGTTGGTGACGGAGTGGAGGAGGGGAAGGGAGAGGAGTGTTTGGTAGGGAGGATGGAGTGGAGAGGAGAAGATGGCGAGGAGAGGAATAAGATAGTGAGGAAGAGGAGTAGGGAGAGAAGAGGATAGAACAGGCAGCAGCGGTGTGTAGGGATGATGCACTGTGCAATCTTATCTTTGAGTCCAAGGTCAAGGGTCGAGTTTTGAGGCCCTTCTGGCGGGGTCTTGTGTGTGGGAGTATATAGGGGTCATCGTCCTCGAGGTGGCTGTGTGTGTCTCTTGAGGAATAATCCTGCCTTTCTTCTTCTTCTTTCTCTCCTCCTTCCTCCTCCTCGATAATATTTCATGTGTGCTTTCAATATTTTATTTTATTTTCCATTATTCCTTCTACTCTCATTTCTTCCTCCTCCTCCTCCTCCTCCTCCTCCTCCTCCTCCTCCACATAATAATAAAACACAACACTTCCCATTTACAACAAACTTGGAAAGCACTGACGATGATAGACTTACAGAGGGCGAAGTAGGAGGAGAGGAGGAAGAAGAGAAGAGGGAGGAGAAAGAGGTAGGAGGAAGAAAGAAGGAGGAAAAGAAGGAAGAAGAGGGAGGAGAAGGGGAAGAGGGATGATGAGGAAGAAGAGGGAGGAGAAAGAACAGAAGGGGGGGAGAGAACAAAGAAGAGAAACAAGGGGAGGAAAACAAGGAAGAAGGGATAGAAGAAAGAGGAGGAAAAGAGGGAAGAAGAGAAAGGAGTAAGAGTAAAAAGGAGGAAAGAATAGGAGAGAGAAGTAGTGTGAACATATTTCACCCTCTGCCCACTCACACAGACATACATTTAGCTCTGAGTACGAGTGGCAAATCCCTCGGACTGAGATTCAACGGGGAGTGGAGGCAGGAGGGGGTGAGAAGGGGGAGTGGGAGGCCAGAGAAGGGGAGGGAGGTTAGAGAAAGGGGGAGGAGGAGAGAAGGTCCAAAGATGGGGTGTTCCTGATTTGGCTTTGGGGTGGGGGTATGAGGACTTGACTAAATGTCATGTCACAAAAAATCTATTCCACTTCCACCATGACAAACACACCTTCCAATTATATACACCTCCACCATGACAAACACACCTCCACCATGACAAACACACCTCCACCATGACAAACACACCTTCCACCATGACAAACACACCTCACCATGACAAACACACCTACCATACAAACACACCTCCACCATGACAAACACACCTCCACCCATGACAAACACACCTTCCACCATGACAAAACACCTTCACCATGTGACAACACACTTCCACCATGACAAACACACCTTTCCACCATGACAAACACACTCTCCACCATGACAAACACACCTCCACCATGACAAACACACCTTCCACCATGACAAACACACCTTCCACCATGACAAACAACCTACCATGACAAACAATTTCACATATGACAACCACACCACACAAACACACCTTCCACCTTGACAAACACACCTTCCACCATGACAACCACACCTTCCACCATGACAAACACACCTCTCCACCTTGACAAACACACCTTCCACCTTGATACAACCACATCCAACATGAAACACACTCTTCCACATTTGGACAAACATCAACCTTGGACAACCACACCTTCCACCATGACAAAACACTTTCACCATATAAACTTCCAACCTTCCACCATGACAAACACACCTTCCACCTTGACAAACACACCTTTCCACTATGACAAACACACCTTCCACTATGACAAACACACCTTCCACCTTGACAACACACCTTCCACCTTGACAAACACACCTCCACCATGACAAACACACCTCCACCATGACAAACACACCTCCACCATGACAAAACACACTGACAAACACACTTTCCACCATGACAAACACACCTTCCACCATGACAAACACACCTTCCACCATGACAAACACACCTTTCCACACCTTCCACCTTGACAAACACACCTCCACCTTTGACAAACACACCTCCACCATGACAAACATTACTCACCACACAACACATCTCCACACCATACAAACACACCTTCCACCATGACAACATCACTGACAACACCCTCCACCATGACAAACACACCTACTCACATAAACACACCTCCACCATGAAACACACCCCACCATGACAAACACTCTCCACCTTGACAAACACACCTCCACCATGACAAACACACCTCCACCTTGACAAACACACCCTCCACCATGACAAACACACCTCCACTACAGACAAACACACCTCCACCATGACAAACACACTGCAGGAGACAGACAGCCCTACAGTGGGTATCGCCTCCAGAGACCCGCCTATGTACATTCCTGCTCCAACTCAATAGCCAGTGTCTTACTGTTGATAAATCTATTTTTACCTTGGTACACACACACACACACACACACACACACACACACACACACACACACACACACTCTTTTCTCTCTCAAGTTGGTGCCCGCATGGCTATGTCTGTAGGTGTTTCTTGTTTGTTTTACTGTCACCTGTTGTGTGTGTGTGTGTGTGTGTGTGTGTGTGTGTGTGTGTGTGTGTGTGGTCAGGCCTTGTACCTCAGTGTTATACCATTGTCTTTAAAGGTATGGAAGGTGAGTGGTGTATCTCTCTCTCTCTTCTCTCTCTCTGTTTTGGGGGCATTACCTGTATTTTTATTGAATAGTTTCCATTGCGAAGAAGAAAAGATATTTGATATACACCGTCCGTACTTCTGTTCCACTTTCGACCGTCTGTACTTTCGCCTGTCTGTACTCTCCGTCCATCCTTTACCCGTCCGCCCGTACTATACTTTTGCAGATTACGCTTTCAGTAGATTGTCCCTACTCGCCCACGTCCCTCGCCCACGTACGCACTACCACGAACCTACACGCCCACGCCTGCATTACGCCTCTACCACCACAACCACCTGCAACCACCCCCCACCACCACAGCCACACCCCCACACCCACCCCCACACACCCACCCCACCACACCCACCCCACCCCACCACAGCCACACCCCCACTGCAACCATCCCCTACCACTACAACCACACCCTACCACCACAACCACACCCCACAACCACACCCCTACCACCACAACCACACCCACTACCACCACACCATTCCCACTACCACAACCAGTAGATATCCTGCCAGCGTCCTCTTCTCACTGTGACCACCCCCAGAAGTCCTGTAGTGGAGGCCAGCCTGGCATTGCCACCTGAGTCTCCTGTCCACCTCCTCCACCCTCACTTCCACCCCTCTCCACCCACCTCCTCCACCCTCTCCACACACCTCCTCCTCACCTTCACCACCTCCTCCACCCTTCTCCACACACCTCCTCCACCTCTCCACCCACCTCCCACCCTCCACACACCTCCACCCTCCTACCCCACCTCCCCTTCACTCTCCCATAAACCCCAAACAACCACCATTACAACCACGATTACAACCACAACCACTATTATTAAACAACCACAACCACTATTTCAACCACAATCAACCACAACCACTATTTCACAGAGAGAGAAATAAAATTGTTTTATATACTGTACTAGCCTTAGTACCAGCAGTAGTGGTGGTAGAGGGGTAGTGGTTATGGGGGTAGTGGTAGGATGGCAATAGTTATGAGAATAGTGGTGGTAGAGGGAAGTGGTGGTAGGAGGGTAATGGTGGTTATGGAATATACAGGGGGGTAGTGGCATAGGGGATAGTATTATGAAGGCAGTGACACAAGAGAAAAGTAATCTATGTAAGGAGAGGAGGTCAAGAGGGTTTGAAGGGTAGTGGTCGGGGCCTCACGCAGTCCTGGTCGGCATCCATCACCGCTAACAGTCAACAGGGACTTGGTGGGCGGCTGACTAAGAGGGGCACTACCGAGAAGTAGGAAGGAAGGATAATGCAAGGGAGAGAGGAATGAGGGAAGACTGGACAGTGCCAGATTATACTTTCATCACTGTGACTCTGGATATTCAAGTACTTTCAACACTATGACTCTGGAAATTCAAGTACTTTTAACACTATGACTCTGGATATTCAAGTACTTTCAACACTATGACTCTGGATATTCAAGTACTTTCAACACTATGACTCAGGAAATTCAAGTACTTTCAACACTATGACTCAGGATATTCAAGTACTTTCAACACTATGACTCTGGACATCCGGATATTTTCAACACCAATATCGGATACGACCTAAAAATACAGTATCACATTTACTTTTATAACAATGAGCATATCAAGTAATTTAACATCATTTCAGTGGATGCAAACACGACCCAATACCCATGAACCGTAACCATGGTAGGGTAAATATCCAACTAGTGACACTTACTGAAAATTAATGTAGTCACTCCTGTAAACTGTCTCATATCTCCGTTTTCTAATACCTTGAAAATCTTATGTTGTTGCTCTGAGTTACCATTGGAAAACATGGTCAATTTTAGTGCGATTTTCACCATAAGTTGATCGTTTTTGAAGATGTTAAATGTTGATCTAACCTTCCATGTTGGGTGTAAATCTGCTGATCCGTTCTTGAGTTATTTTGGGGACAGACAGACAGACAGACAGCAATATCCTTCTCAGTAGTTACAGGCAGGGTAATAAAACTCAAATAAGGTGTTTTAATGACCAATGGTATACTGTTTTTCTGTTTGTTTATTTATTTGTATGTTTATTTATTTATTTGTTTTTTTGTTTGTCTAAATAGTTTCCAATTGTATTAAAAAACTCAGAGTGTTTATATTGACCAATAAAGCTCTCCGTGTTTACTATTATCATTTATATTAAAAAAAAACAGGTTCACTTCAGTGTTTTTAATGGGCAATAAAACATGATAGCCAGTTTGTTTTTATTCACATTTATGATTAAAAACCACATTTACTGTAGTGTTTATAATGAGGGACTAAAGCACTCGGGTGGGTTTATAATATAATGACAGCAATAGTTAGCTCCACATGTAATTGTTTCCGAATAAAGTTTCGTCTCATTTGCATATATAATGACAGAGGCGGCCGCGACCTGTTTGGTGATGATGTAAACAACTAGGGTGGTGTAAACAACTAAGGTGGTGTAAACAACTAAAGTGATGTAAACAACTAAGGTGATGTAAACAACTAGGGCGATGTAAACAATGCCTGTAAACAACTAGGACTAAGTAGACAGTGATTATTAACCAGGTAGTTAGGGCAAACAACCAGTTAGCTTATAAACAAGATGATTAATAAACAGGTGATTGGTGTAAACAGGATTAGGACACAAGTCTTTATAAACAGCTGGATAATATAAACAAAGACCTTTCCCTGTTCTCATCTCAATCCTAACCCTTAATCCAGTCGTCTAATCACATAATCCAGCCTCCAATGATAATCCTAAATCCTGTGTAAACATTTCCTCTTAACTAGGATTATGTAAACAGTCTCAGGTCATTATCGACGCCATCTTGTAGTTCGACTTTGTATCTCTAGTAATTAGGAAAATATTATGTGTTATTGTGAGGGGTGAGGAGCCCTTGGTCGACCCAGTTGAGAGGGTACCTTTTGTGGGTGGGTGTTATACTGTGTGGGTGGGTGGTATGCTCAGTGGGTGGGTGGTATATTGTGTGGGTGGGTGTTATACTGTGGGTGGGTGTTATATTGTGTGGGTGGGTGGTATGCTGTGTGGGTGGTACAGTCTGTGTGGGTGGTGTGGCTGCCGTGTGGGTGGGTGGTATGCTGTGTGGGTGGGTGGTATGCTGTGTGGGTGGGTGGTATGCTGTGTGGGTGGGTGGTATGCTGTGTGGGTGGGTGGTATACTGTGTGAGTGGGTGTTATACTCAGTGGGTGGGTGTAAGGGCTTGTTAGGCTGCCTGAAAATCAGCCCTAATCACCTCGTTGGGTCCTCTCGTTAGGCGCAGGTAAGAGTTAGTTTATACCTGTCTTAACTACCCTCATCACTCGTCCAACGACCTAGTTCAACTTCCTTAATGAGCCTCGGTAACACCTGTTGCCTCTGTGCCCACACGTACCCCACCCACGCCCACATGTACCCCACCCACGCCCACTATACCCCACCTACGCCCACCGTACCTCACCTACACCCATTGCACACCACCCACGCCCACTCTGCACCACCTCACGCCCATTCCCACCCCACCTGGCCTCCCCCTACTCCCCACCCACGCCCACTCTACCCCCACCCACGCCCACTCTGCACACCACTCACGCCCACTCTACTCCCACCCACTCTACCCACCCACGCCCACTCTACACCACTCACGCCCACCTGTACCCCCACCCACGCCCACCTGTACCTCATACCCACGCCCACTGTATCCCACCCACGCCCACTGTACCTGCACCCACGCCCACACTGCAATTCCCACCCACGCCCATCACCAGTACCCACCCACGCCCACTGTGATCCACCCAGCCCACTGTACCCTACCCACGCCCACTCTACCCTCACCCACGCCCATTCTACCCCACCCACGCCCACTCTTACCCCCACCCACGCCCACTCTACCCCACCCACGCCCACTGTATCCCACTCCACGCCCACTGTACCCCACCCACGCCCACTCTACCCCACCACCCACGCCCACTCTACTCCCCACCCACGCCCACTGTATCCCACCCACGCCCAATGCACCCCACCCACGCCCACCTCTACCCCCACCCACGCCCACTGTATCCACCCCACGCCCACTGCAAATTTCACCCCACGCCCACCTACCGCACACAGCAGATACTTCTGTTCATCAGTGACGCCACATAATTCTGGTTCATCGTGTATATTTAATTCAGCAAGTGTCAGCCTTTGTGTGTGTGTCTCTGTGTGTGTGTGTGTGTGTGTGTGTGTGTGTGTGTGTTTTGGTATGCTAGTCTCGGTTCAAGGTCGGTTATGTGGTTTAGCTGACGTAAATAGCTTCAGGTCGTACTAGGGATGGTCGTACTAAGAGTGGTCGTACTCCTACTCCTCCTCCTCAAACCAGGTCCCTACTCAACCCTAAAAACCAGATCCTACACCTCCCCCTCAAACTAGGTCCTACACCTCAAACCAGATCCTACACCTCCCCCTCAAACTAGGTCCTACACCTCAAACCAGATCCTACACCTCCCCCTCAAACCAGATCCTACACTTCCCCCTCAAACCAGATCCTACACTCTCAAACCAGATCCTACACCTCCCTCAAAACCAGATCCTACACCTCCCCTCAAACCAGGATCCTACACCTCCCCAAACCAGATCCTATACCCACCTCTCAAATCCAGACTCACACTTCCCCCTCAAACCAGATCCTACACCTCCCCCTCAAACTAGATCCTACTCCTCCCCCTCTTCACTGCTCACCTTTCTGTGTGGGTAAACTCAATTTAGGGGACCTTGTATATATGGCCTAATAGTGGTGCTCCGACACTACCTGGGACAACTCTGGCTCTCCTAAATCGAATTTGTGAGTCTAGCTGTGTTATAAACCTGTGTGGGTTGGTTGGATGGGTGAGTGTTTGTGGGCTGGTGGCTGGGTGTGTGGGTTGGTGTGGGTTGGTGTGGGTTGGTTGGATGGGTGAGTGTTTGTGGGCTGGTGGCTGGGTGTGTGGGTTGGTCGGTAGATTGGTTTGTGTGTGGGTGTGGGTTGGATGGTGGGTTGATGTTTGTATGGTGTTGGTGATGCGGGGTGTCTGTGTGTGACATGTGGCAACTATGTGTTTGTTTACATTATATTAAAACTCCCGGATTGGCCTCTAAGGAACCTCACAATAATAGCCAGACTAAGGATGCTAGATAAACATTCCACACAGATGCCACATCTCACAAAATGCCCCAGCCACTGTACCAGGTGTAAGTGTAAGCGACTGTACATGGTAATAATATACTTCTATGTTTCACTGGAAGTCTGGCCCAAGTAGTGCGGGGGTAGAAGAGGGTTTGGTTCTCTCTCTCTTAGGTGGGGAGATGGAGGAAGGGGGTAGATAGTTAATCTTCAGGTTAAATAAACTAGGACGTCTAATCAAAAGGTGTGATCTCAGATTAATGTTTCTCAAAGCCACTCTTAAGTCAAACTAGGTCAACACAGGTCAAACCCAAAGGCAATCCAAATCACCCAAGTCAGGCACTAAGGTCACAAGCCCATGTCGTGCCTAACTTTGAATTCAGTCGCAGTTGAGCCAAGTTAACTCCCACGGGGGGTC
>NW_024743478.1:467500-542500 GCF_018991925.1 Homarus americanus
ATACTCGCCTCACAATCAAGCGACCCTTGGTTCGATGCAGGACTTGGAGCTTCCGAGGTGATGGTTATCCAGTGCAGTTGGCGAGTTGTCCGATCTTCCTGGGTCACTCTTTAACACTGGGTTCTACACCTGGTTAACTCAGGGTGTTATTGTTGTGTTGTTGTTGTTGACCTAATCATCTGTTATTGCTGTTATTATTATTATTATTATTATTATTATTATTATTATTAATATTATTGTTATTATTGTTGTTTTTGTTGCTTATTATTACTTTTATTATTATTATTATTATTATTATTATTATTATTATTATTATTGTTGTTTTTGTTGCTTATTATTATTATTATTATTATTATTCAGTATTGTTATTATTGTTGTTTTGTTGCTTATTATTATTATTGTGTATTATTATTAGTTATGTAGTGTATATGTACGCTACAAATTAATTATCTCTCCTCGTCATGGTAGGTGCATAATGAAATTACATTGTTGGGGTTCACGTCATATATTGCTCACATAAATATGATGTAGGATATACTGTGAATAGTTTATGGTACAGTGGAAGTATATCTCGCTGCGTATATTTGTTTGTGTGTATTGTGTATGTATTGTGTGTGTATTGTGTGTGTATTGTGTATGTATTGTGTGTGTATTGTGTGTGTATTGTGTGTGTATTGTGTATGTATTGTGTATGTATCTATGTTGCGTATTAAATCTCATGAGTGACATGTTGTGTGTATGATATTTTTTGATGTATGTATGTATGTATGTATGTATGTATGTATGTATGTATGTATGTATGTAGTAACACAAATAAACTACCATGTTTAATTAATACATAAGTAATAATAGTACTGGAGTTTAAATTGACATAGGTGTTAATTACAAGTACTTATGAATGTTGGTTGGTTTAATGTTAGGTTTAGGTTAGGTTAGGTTGGGTTAGGTGCTGTTCCCACCCACGAGTTAAGAGGAAAATATTAGCTTACGATCCTCTCAGAGTTTACAGCCAGAGAAACGAGATGACAAAAAAAAATCGTGAAATATGAGTCCTTGTCTCATGAGGCTGCCTTGTGTGGTGAGGGGTAGGTAGGGAGGGGGAGAGGAAGGGGGTGAGGGAGGAGGTGTGAGGGTGAGGTAGGAAGGGTGAGGGAGTGATTCAAGGGGAGGGGCGAAAGGGAGGGGGGTAAGTGAGAAGGGTGAATGGGAGGCAGGGAGAGGAGGTGAGGGGAAGGTGAGGGTCTGGCAGTGACAAGTTACAGGTTATTGGTGTTGCCGGAGCTACTGCCGTCACCCCCCCTCCCTCCCCCCTCACCCCCTTACCCCTCATCCCTCACCCCACCCTCCAGCTGTGGTAGGGGAGTGGGGGAGTGTGGTAATGGGGGGTGGTGGAGTGTGAGCGACTAGTGAGGTGATGGTGGTAGTGGTAGTAGTGGTAATGGTGGTAGTAGTAGTGGTGGTGGTGGTAGTGGTAGTAGTAGTAGTAGTAGTAGTAGTAGTAGTAGTAGTGGTGGTGATGGTGGTAGTGGTGGTGGTGGTGGTGGTAGTGGTAGTAAATCAATAATCCAGAACTGTTATTATACGGAATTGTTGTTTAACAGATGTAAAAAAGCTCTCTCTCTCTCTCTCTCTCTCTCTCTCTCTCTCTCTCTCTCTCTCTCTCTCGTTAACTGGAACCTGGAAACATAACTTAAGGAAGGAGGGACAGCAGACCCCAGACAGCAGACAACAGACCCCAGTCAACAGAGAGCAGACAACAGACCCCAGACAGCAGATCCCAGACAGCAGACAACAGACAGCAGACAATAAACAACAGACCCCCCAGACAGCAGACCCCAGACCCAGCAGACGGCAGGCCCCAGACAGCAGATCCCAGACAGCAGACAACAAACAACGATCCCCCAGACAGCAGATCCCAGACAGCAGACAGACCCCAGACAACAGACAGCAGCAAGGAACAGTGCCGGGGTGCCTCTGCATGTTTCACTGGCTGAGCGTCAGAACACTGTCGCCTTTATACAAGGGGGCAGGAACGACGCCTTTAGCAGGGGGGGCAGGAACGATGCTATACAGGGGGGGGCAGGAACGACGCCTTTATGCAGGGGGCAGGAACGACGCCTTTATACGGGGGGACAGGAACGACGCCTTTATACGGGGGGCAGGAACGACGCCTTTATACGGGGGGGGCAGGAACGACCTTTATACGGGCTGGGAACAGCGCTATTCAGGGGCGGGAACGACGCCTTTATACAGGGGCGGGAACGACGCCTTTATACAGGGGCGGGAACGACGCCTTTATACAGGGGCAGGAACGACGCCTTTATACAGGGACCGAAACGACGCCATTATACCGGGACGGGAGAGGCGCGTTCGAGTGTGCTTTAATCGACTCCTCTAGTTAGCTTGGATCTCTCTCTCTCTCTCTCTCTCTCTCTCTCTCTCTCTCTCTCTCTCTCTTCTTGTTTATCCTGTATTTTTTCATTTCCTTGTTCACGAGTCCTGATTATTTTAATTTACCTCTATTATTCACTCTTGTTATTACTCTCTACGTATTTGTCTATTTAATTATTCATTTAGTCTTGTATTTCTCTGTTCTTGTGAATTATCAGCATCTCTTTCTATAATCTGTCTTAAACACTGAGTTTCTTATTTATCATGAAACTTATTTTTTTTTCGTTTGGTGAATTTTTTTTTTATGGTCATCGAGCGAAAATATGCAAAAAAAAATTAATAACAAAAAAAAGTAAAAATAAAAAAGTATTGGAACTCGAGGCGGGTGGGCGGCCATTTTTAGAACACCTTTTAGTACTTCAGAAACCAATTTCCGAAAAAAAAATAAAAAAGAAGAAAAAAATTGAAAGAAAAAAAAATCCCTGGAAAGTTTTGTGGCTGTGTTCAGTTTTAACCGATGTTGGAAAGTGAGAGAAAGTGAGAGAGAGTGAGAAAGAGAGAGAGGTGTGAGAGAGAGAGACAGAGATTTCCTTTGTGTATGTGTATTGATTTTTCACTTCGATTGTCATTTGTTTTTCGTACGTGTGTGTGTGTGGGGGGGGGGGAGCCCTCAGTATGCTGGTATTTATCTCTCTCTCTCTCTCTCTCTCTCTCTCTCTCTCTCTCTCTCTCTCTCTCTCTCTCTCTCTGTTTCTCTCTCTTTCCCCTTTCCATCTCTTTTTTCACTTCCTTCTTCTTTATCTCTCTCAACCTCTTCACCTTCTCCTCTCCATTGTTCTCACTTCCTCCCTTTATCTTCTTCATCTCTTCACACCCTTCTTCTGTTTGTCATTTGCCTCTCCCTTCCTTTATCTTTTTCCTTCTTTCTCCCTTCCTTTATTTCCCATTTATCTCTCCCCTTAATTATATCTCCCATCTTCTACCTGCCTCTTCATTTATCATTCATTCTCCTCTTCCTTTTCTCTCATTCTGTCCATTCCTTGCTTCTTTCATCACGTGTTGTTCCTTCCTCCTTCGCCTCTATCTGTCTCCCACTCGTCTCTTCCTTCCTTCATCGCCCACTCGTCTCTTCCTTCCTTCCTTCCTTCCTTCCTTCATCACATATTGTTCCTCCTTCGTCTCTGTCTATCTCCCACTCGTATCTTCCTTCCTTCTTCATCCTTCCTTCCTTTCTTCCTTCCTCCTATATTCGTACTGCCACCAGGTGTATCGGCCAGGTACCTGTGGTTGATTGGCTTCTTGGCTAGCCGACTCAGGTAGGCTATTGACAAGGGCTTGAGGCTCTTGTTCTGCCCCGTGTACCTACCTGACGAAGACCTCCTCCCCACCCCCTCCTACACCTCCTCCCCCACCCCTCACTGCCTCTTCCTCCACCCACCCCTCCACTACACCTCCTCCCCCCCACCCCCTCCACTACACCTCCTCCCCCCACCCACCCCCCTCCACTACCTCCTCCCCCGCCCACCCCCTCCCCTACACCTCCTCCCCCCCACCCACCTCAGCCCACACCTCCTCCCCACCCCCCTCCCCTACACCTCCTCCCCCCCCACCCCCCCTCCCACACTACACCTCCTCCCCCCCACCCCACCCCTCCCCTACCACCTCTCCCCTGCTTCACCCACAATACCTCATCCTCCCACCTGTACCTTCTCCCATAAGGTATACCCCTTCAAGACCCTCCTCCCTCCCACCTTCTCGTCAGAGAGTGCTGGAGATGTGTGTGGTGGGTGGGGTGTGTGTGGGGGGGATGGGGATGTGGGGGGGATGAGGGGATGAAGGTGTAGGGGGGGGGTGGAGGGAAGGGTACAGAATACTTACACACTTCAACACCT
Organism: Homarus americanus; assembly: GCF_018991925.1. Taxonomy (NCBI): domain Eukaryota; kingdom Metazoa; phylum Arthropoda; class Malacostraca; order Decapoda; family Nephropidae; genus Homarus; species Homarus americanus. Next base: position 471,784 of record NW_024743478.1, read on the forward strand.
TTATTGAGTCCATTAAGCGGACAGTTTTACCTGGTCTAAGCAGGTGAGTCACGTCTTATGACACACAGGGCGGAGATGAAGACTTTATGGGGCTGAAGTCTGGGTTAATAATGTCAATAACTGAGAGGAGGATAAGTTTCAGGTGAAGATTCAGGAGAGTTTAAGGGTGAGAGAGGAAGCAATGAGAGAGAAAGAGATGAGAGAGAAAGAGAATCAAAGAGGAAGAGTGAGAAAGGAGAGGTTAGAGAGGAGAGAAGTGAGAGAGAAGAACTGAGAGATGAAGATGAGACAGAATAGGGAGACAAGACACAGGTAGAAAGGCCCTAAAACCCGCTATAGTGCTAAGGGACCCGGACCGCCCTGAGGGTTCACTGCCACACACAAGACCACCTCCCTGGACCAGTAGCTGACGGAATGCAAAATATGGGCACAAGACTCAATAAACATGGGGTAGAGTAGAGTAGAGTGGGGTGCGGTAGAGTGGGGTGCGGTAGAGGAGGGTGGGGTAGAGGAGGGTGGGGTAGAGGAGTGTGGGGTGGGGTAGAGTAGAGTACAGTACTGACTTCAAGGTAGAAACTGACTTCTTCATTATTTTCTGTCTTTCCTTCACTAAATTTCTATCACCTGTTTCTTTCTCTCCTAAAATAGAGTTGGAAGGTCGGCTGTGTTTAGGGGACAATAGGTAGGGTAAGGGAATGAAAGGGGGAGAAGAGAGGGCGGAGAGGAGAAGGAACGGTGGGAGGGAAGGAAAGGGTTTGAAGAAGGAAAGGGAGGAAGGTGGGTAAAAAAAAACGTCCCCTTTCCACCACCTCCTCTTAGGGGTGTATCTCCCTCCCCCTCCCCACCCCTACCCATGTCATCTCCTCCTCAGCGGCGACTCAGCACCCCGAGGGAGGTAACGTACACCCCCCCCTTCCATAGCGGCTTGAGTTGGCTGTCGTGGGATTCACATAAGTCAGACGAGTAGTAATAGTAGTAGTAGTCGTAGTAGTAGTAGTCGTTTTGAATTAAAGTTTGGGCCCCGAAAGGTGAGAGGTCGCATTAAAAGGATGCGAGAGACGATGGCGCACTTTTCCTGAGTTAGGGGGAGAGACTTTTATCAACTTTTGTAAGACCGGTGAACTTCTTCCATAAGTTTAGCTGAGATTTTAGTCAAGTTAATTCCGATCTTCAAGAGAACTTCAAAGACCCTCTCGAGACAAGTTATGCGGCGCTTTGATGCAGCTCATATATGCGATAAAACAACTTTGCTGCTCTTAACTAGACGTGTTAACTGTATTGAGGGAGTAAAACGGGGTGTGAAGGATCCTTGTGGGGTGTGTGGAGGCGGGACTAGGGCGGAGGCGGCCTCGGCTTTATGACGCGACGAAATGACTGACAACACACCGAGGGTAATGTAGTCAGCGCCATCTGTTGCACGCACGGCGAGATACGAATAATGGTAAACGCCATCTATTGTTTGAGAGACAAAATGGCGACGTGCTCAGCGCCATCTCTTGCACCCGCTGCCACACAGGGACCCGGTAAGCGTCGTCTGTTGTCTATGAAGGAGGAAAGACAGCGCCATAAGCACCGTCTGTTGCCTGGAGAGCGAGATATGGACCCTGAAGAACGCCACTTATTGCTTTTAAGAAGTCAGTAACTCTTAACAGCGCCATTTATTGTGGTGAAGAAAAGAAGCAAGAGCAGTAAAAAATATTTTTACACAAGATCCTCTCTAAACACGATCACTGGTAAGAAAGACAACTTGATCAGCGCCATCTATTGTATGAAGGAGAAGATTAACTAACCCCCCCCCCCACTAGACCCATATTCCACCATTAAATAAGAAAATTAAACAACTTTAGATACAATAACAATACCTCGGGTTGTCCTCGTGTGTCGGTAAACAAGAGAGGCGACTCGTTCACCGCCATCCATAACACGAGGGACACGACCAACTAATTCCTACACCTGTTTTTCATCGTAATGTAAGAATGTCAACCTACCCACCACTAACCCACCCATCACCCAACACTACCCAACCCACCACTAGACAACACACCCACCACCCAGCACCATCACAGCCCACCCATCAACCACCACCACCAATCAACCAAAAAACACAAAGAAGGAAGGCAGGAGGAAAGAGGAGTGGAAGAAGAGGAAGAGTGTAGGAAGGAGGGAGTGAAGGCAGGGGGCAGGGAAAAAGGAGGAAAGGAAGCAAGGAAGAAAGCGAAAACAAAGGAAGGAAGGAAAAGCAACTCGTTCACCATGAAGGACGGACAAGAAAAGGAATCTTGGGGTGGGGGGTGTCTGCTGCCGTGTGTTTATCTCTCACAAGAAAGGCAACTCACCCAACGCCATCTATTGAGCGACGGCGAAAAAAACCAACAACAGAGGGAATGTAAGCTGGTGAGAGCCATCTAGCGTGTGCAGGCGGCGTGACGGTCGGGATGCCTCGGCCCCTCGCCTCGATGTTATTGCTTGATGGGTTTTTGTACTCCAAGGACGACCAGACACGCCTGACTTGATGCCTCTCACGGCCGGCCAGAGAGGACAGGTGGAGGAGGAGGAGGAGGAGGAGGAGGAAGACAGGTGGTGGTGGAGGAGGAAAAAAGGTGTTTGAGGAGGAGGACAGGTGGAAGAGGAGGAGGACAGGTGGAAGAGGAGGAGGAGGAGGAGAACAGGTCGTGGTGGAGAAGGAGAACAAGTGTCTGAGGAGGAGAATAGGTGAAGGAGGAGGAGGAGGAACAAGTGTGGAGAAGAGGAAGAGGAGAATGAGGAAAAAGAGGAGAAGGAAGAGGAAAAGAATGGGGAAGAGGTGAGAAGAAGGAGGAAGCGAAGACGAAGAACAAGAAACGAACGGAAGGGAAGGAGAAGAAGGGGAAAATCAAGACACGTGGAAGACGAAGAGGGGAAGAGAAAAAAATTAGAAGAGAAGAGGGGAAAGAGGAAGGGGGAAGAAGAGGTGGAATAAGAAAAGAACAGGATAGGAAACACGTGTTGAAAATAGAGGAGATGGAAGAAGAATAGATGGAAGAGGCATTGACAAGTTGAGAGAGAGAAATTGACAGATTAGAAGCGTTGACTGCAGACCCAAACCAACTCCTTCAATCGTCCATGAAGAGATGTTTCAACGCCCATGACCAACGCTGTCTTTGTTAAACATATACATACATACATACATACATACATACATACATACCCTGGGGCGGGGGAGGGGGGCAACCACACACACACACACGTCTCTCTATCCAGGAATAATGACTCCCTTGTGGCTAATCAAACTAGGCAGATGACTCGAGGTTAGTGTGTGTGTGTGTGTGTGTGTGTGTGTGTGTGTGTGCGTCAGTGCTGGCAGAGGACAAGCGAACGTTCGTCTACCCGACTAACGTATCTCCTTTTAAAAACGCATCACCGAGGAATGCAGAGCAACACCTGGCGCTGTTGATTGCCCGTGCTGGCGCTATTTATATGGTCAGGGTCTTGCACCTTCGGCAGGAGACGTGGGCGGCGGTGTAGGTGTTGAGAGAGAGATTGCACATCCTCTTTCCTAATAACCTTACTGATGTGTGTGTGTGTGTGTGTGTGTGTGTGTGTGTGTGTGTGTGGTTGAACGAATAGATAGATAGATAGATAGACACCCTCGCCTAACGTCTAATAAAGAACATACAACGAACCCGGCCGTCATCTTCGTTGTGTCAGGGTCGTATACCGAAGCTTGACAAGGTATTACAACGACAGGCGAAGGTCCTTATAACGAAGCGTAAAATAGCCGTATAGCGAAGAGCCTTATAACGAACTTTGAAAGAGTCTTATAAAGTGAGTGTTGTTGTACTAGTTAAGGGTCGTAGTGTGTCGTAAACCCTTGTAGGACGAGGTGACAACGACCTCCCCTACGACCCTCTTCCTCCTCCCCGACCCCCTCTCCCTCCCCGACCCCTCTCCCCCGACCACCTCCCTCCCCCACGACCACCTCCCTCCCCGGCCCCTCTCCCTCCCCACGACCCCTCCCTCCCAGCCCCCTCTCCCCCAGCCCCCTCTCCCCCACGACCCCTCTCCCCACGACCACCTCCCCCCCTCACTTATTTATAACATTGACGGGGTAGATGGGGGGGTTGTTAGAGGAGGGAATATAATACTAACTTAACCTGTAATAAACCCCATTAACCTACGCTGGGGTTAAGACAATGCTAACCCCATTAAAGTCTCCTCCCCCCCACCTATTGGAGCGTTGGTAGGTAAGGGGAGGGGGGGGGTAGTTATAGATGGGTTCTATTATCTTAACTGGGAACTACAGTGGGGGCAAGAGAGTGTTAACCCAATTGTTTATATACTCAACACCACGTCAGAACACAACACAGAAACACAACACAACACCTAGATAAACGCAGTAAGTCCTAGAAAGTGGAAGGGAAGGGGGCCCAGGGGTGTACAGCTGTGGGGGCCCCTAAGCCTTAACTAGGGTCACAGTTCATCAGTAATTATAGAGTTAGGGTCTCAGGGCAGATGAAGCCCTTATGTAATTTAATAACAATAACAAACTCAATGGGGAATTACTGACACATGTCTTTGTCTGCTCGTGGGGATATATTTGGTCAAGTAATTCCAGCTTGTAAGATTAGGAGCCTTATGGAACGTTGCAAGATTAGGAGCCTTATGGAACGTTGCAAGATTAGGAGCCTTAGAGGAAGCTTGTAAGATTAGGAGCCTTATGGAACCCTGTAACATTAGGAGCCTTAGTGGAACCTTCCAACATATGACCTTAATTGCAAGAAAAGGTGCAAATTTAACCTTTGACCTAATGATAAAAACAGACCTTTAAATTAGAGGTTATTTTCCCCGTTTATTTGTTGTTGATGTTATTGTTTGTTTGTTATTGAAATCACCGCTCTATATAGACCATCCCTTATATAGCGACCATTTCTTATAGCGGCCATCTCTTATAGCGACCGTCCCCTATATAGCGACTCCTCCTTATATACTGACCACCCTTAACACCACCACTACTACTACCACAACCACTATCACCACCACAACCACCACATCTGCCTCCATAGGAATTATTTTTAGTTAATGGCGCCGCTGACAACCCGATGAGGCTTTTCCGGGAATGGCAACGTGTGTGTGTGTGTGTGTGTGTGTGTGTGTGTGTGTGTGTGTGTCATGGCAACGCTGACGACGAGAGGAGAGGGAAACACCTTAACTAAGTTGCCATATCTATTACCAGGTTTAATGGCACCGAGTTTTGGGTATGTCAGCGTTGCCATTGTTCGTATAGTTGTGAGTGGGTGAGTTGCCATAGACAGGCAGATGGACATACGAATTGACGGATAGATAGATAGATAGATAGATAGATAGATGTGTATGAGTGTGTGTGTGTGTGTATCCGAAAATACACACACACACACTTCACAGCCACAACTATTTCCTCTTCAAACTCTCTCTCTCTCTCTCTCTCTCTCTCTCTCTCTCTCTCTCTCTCTCTCTCTCTCTCTCTCTCTCTCTCTCTCTCTCATTTGTGTAAGGAGACAGTACAAGGAAGACAAAACTTCAAAGAAAGGAAAGAGAATTGAGACCACACACACACACACACACACACACACACACACACACACTGTATCTCCTCTGTAGTGTTGACCTTCTGCCAAAGTATTATATAGACAATTAAGATAAAGGTTAACAAGTGTTTTGGTCAAAATCTATGGGTCAAAGGTCATTAACAGGTCACGTGGGAGTGATTAGTGGATAATTATTGTGTTTGTTTATGTAGGTTGTTACTGTGTATTGTTGTTATTGGTGGTGATGGTGTTGTTGTTATTATTGTTGTTATTATTGTTATTATTGTTGTTATTATTGTTGTTATTATTGTTGTTATTATTGTTATTTTTGTTGTTATTATTATTGTTATTATTATGTTTACTATTATTATTAACTGGATAAATACGTGTTCTGTTCCTGGGTCCTCAAAACCCTATCTGTGTTATTGAACTCTGTGGTGTGTGTGTGTGTGTGTGTGTGTGTGTTATCTCACTTATACCTTGAGCTCTCATTAGTATGTATGTATGTACGTGTGATAGCCATGTTAAGTGTTTTAAGCAGGTGTTAAGGAAGTAATTACCTGACCTACTTTCTCGAATTAGCATCAGGTGATATAATTAGGGGGTTGGTAATCCCCTTCCCCTTCCCTCTCCCCTTCCCTCTCCCCTTTCCCCTTTCCCCATCCTCTTCCCCTCCCCCTTCCCATCCTCCACCTCCCCCCCCTTACCTGATCTCACCTGGTCTATCGACACACGTGATACCAGGCTCAGGTGAGGTTGACTCGTAAATACTCTCTGAGTGGCCTGTAAGTCAAGCCCTCTGAGTGGCCAGGAAATCAAGCTCTCTGAGTGGCCAGTAAATGAAACCCTGTGATTGGCCAGTAAGTCGAGTAGTGTAAGTGGCCAGTGAGTTTAATTTCTGTGAGTGGTCAGTGAAATAAACTTCTCTACAGTGGCCAGGAAATAAGCTCTCTGAGTGGCCAGTAAGTCAAGCAAATGAACACTGTAAGAGCTTGATTTTTTTGGCCACTCAGAGAACTTAATATTTTTATTTGGCCAATGAGAGAGCTTGATATTTTTATTTGGCCAATGAGAAAGCTTGATTTTTTATTTGGCAATCAGAGAGCTTGATTTACTGGCCATTCAGAAATCTTCACTGTTTTTATTTCCATAGTAGAGAAATTAAATACGATTATTAATAAATACAGCATGAGTTAAAGAGAGAGAGAGAGATGACTGAGGGAGTATTAGAGGGGGGATAACAGAAGAGGGAGGTGTAATAAGTAGGGAAAATGAGAGAGGGGAGGAAGAGGGACAAATAAGAAAAGTGAGAGGGAAAGAGGATGAGAGAAGGGGAGTGGGGTGGGGAGAGTGAGAAGAGAGGAGCAGGTTAATTAATACGAGTGAGAGGGAGAGGGAATGAGAGAGAGGGAGAGGAAGAGTAGGAGTACGAGTATATTGGAAGAGGGAGAGAAAGGAGTAAGAGGGAAGAATCTGGAGTGAGTGAGTGAGTGAGTGAGTGGAGTGGTGAGTGAGTGAGGAGCGAGTGAGTGAGTGAGTGAGCGAGTGAATGAATGAATGAGGGAGAAAGAGAGAGAATGAGTGAATAAGAGAATGAATGAGTGAGAGAGAGGGGGAGGGGGGGGGGGGTGGGTGACACAACACACGTGGGCAAATGACACACGCGAGGCCAATGCCAGGCTGACATGTATACGATCAAGTGACATGAGGCCCCGTGTGTGTGTGTGTGTGTGTGTGTGTTTGTTGTTGTGTGTGTGTGTGTGTGTGTGTAGTGAGTTATGTGTTATGGGTGATGATGATTGTGAATATAATAATAATAAAATAACAATAACAACTAAACAACAACAACAACAACAACAACAACAACTAAACAGCAACAAAAGAAGATAGGAGCAGAAGATTGCACAAGAGAGAGAGAGAGAGAGAGAGAGAGAGAGAGAGAGAGAGAGCACACACACAGTAATCACAAACAGTATTCTCAAGTGAGGTGCAGTAAGGGCGGCACTGGTGGAAAGCAAACGCCAGGCGGAAGGTCAGAGAGTGGCAGTACGTGAGTGACGGGCTCCAGTGGTCGTGTGAGTAACGCAGCTGAGTGACTTTCCCAATGCCCTCCTTCTTCCCTTTAGAATGGCATTAGGAGCGGTTCATGGTGTGGTTCATGGTGTGGTTTATGGTGTGGTTTATGGTGTGGTTTGGTGTGGTTCATGGTGTGGTTTATGGTGTGGTTTATGGTGTGGTTTGTGGTGTGGTTTATGGTGTGGTTTGTGGTGTGGTTTATGGTGTGGTTCATGGTGTGGTTTATGGTGTGGTGTTCATGGTGTGGTTCGTGGTGTGGTTTATGGTGTGGTTCATGGTGTAGTTCATGGTGGGTGTATGGTGGTTCATGGTGTGTTTGTGGGGTATGTGGTTTATGTGTTCATGGTGGGTGTGGTTTATGGTGTGTTTGGTGTGGTTTATTGTGTGGTTCATGGTGTGGTTCAGAAGCAAACAGAAGGTAAACACGATTATTACACACAAAATAAACAAAAATAAACCATATTGTAAATCCACCTTAAACCAACCAACAGGGGTTAAACCACTACATAAAACAAAAACTATGAATAATCCCAATAATAAAACATTAAACCACATGCAGGTAGCTATAGTGATCACCACATAAACCCAGAAATAAACACGTGTTCTTATAGAGGGGAAGGGAAGAAAGGGGTAGAGAAGGGGGAGAGAAAGGGAAGAGAGAAAGGGGGAAGAGAGGGAGGGGAGAGGGGAGAAAGGGGGAGAGAGAAGGGGGAAGGGAGAAAAGGGGGGGAGAGAAAGGGGGAGGGAGAAAAGGGGAGTGAGAGAAAGGGGAAGGGGGAGAAAGGGGAGTGAGAGAAGGGAAGGGGAGAAAGAGGGGAGAGAAAGAGTGAGAGAAAGGGGAAGGGGGAAAAGGGAGTGAGAGAGAAAGGGGGAAGGGGAGAGAAAAAGGGGAGAAATGGGAGTGAGAGAAAGGGAAGGGAGAAAAGAGTGAGAGAAAGGGGGGAGAGAAAAGGGGAGTGAGAAAGGGGGAAGGGAGAAAAGGGAAGTGAAAGAAAGGGGAAAGGAGAAAAGGGGAGTGAGAGAAAGGGGAAGGGGAGAGAAAAGGGGAGTGAAGAAGGGGAAGGAGAAAAGGAGTGAGAAAAGGGAAGGAGTGAGAAAAGGGAGAAGAAGGGAGAAAAGGGAGTGAGAGAAAGGGGAAGGGGAGAAAATCAACAAAGTGGGTGAATGGTTATTTGGTGCAACACTGCCCCTCTGTTTATCACCACCCACGGCCCCTCTGTTTATCACCACCACGGCCCCTCTGTTTATCAACCCACTGCCCCTCTGTTTATCACCGCCCACGGCCCCTCTGTTTATCACCACCCACGGCCCTCTGTTTATCACCACCCACGGCCCTCTGTTTATCACCACCCACGGCCCCTCTGTTTATCACCACCCTGGCCCCTCTGTTTATCACCACCCACGGCCCTCTGTTTATCACCACCCACAGCCCCTCTGTTTATCACCACGGCCCTCTGTTTATCACCACCCACGGCCCCTCTGTTTATCACCACCCACGGCCCCTCTGTTATCACCACCCAGCCCCTCTGTTTATCACCACCCACGGCCCTCTGTTTATCACCACCCACGGCCCCTCTGTTTATCACCACCCACGGCCCCTCTGTTTATCACCACGGCCCTCTGTTTATCACCACCCACGGCCCCTCTGTTTATCACCACCCGGCCCTCTGTTTATCACCACCCACGGCCCCTCTGTTTATCACCACCCACGGGCTGCTCTGTTTATCACCACCATTAACAGAGTCATTGTAATTGTTCAGCTTTGCATAACAGCGGCGGTGGTGGTGGAGGGAAGGGGGGTGGGAGGGAGGGGTGAGAGGGAGGTTGAGGGCGATGGGAGAATATTGAGCGCCCTGTATTGAGCACTTGTTGTTGAGCGCTGTACATGAGCTTGTATAGTAGTGGCCCCTGTGTATTGAACATGTCTGTGGCGTGATGGTGGTGGTGGTGGGACAAGACAATGCTACGCCACGAGGGGTTGTATTGAGCACTGTATTGAGCATTGCATAGTAGTGACGCTTGTGTATTGAGCATGGTGGTGATGTGGTGGTAGAGGGTGGTAAAGATAGTGTTATAACACGGGGAGGTGAGGGTAAGGGTTAAGTCTATTGAGCACAAGAAAAGGTCAAGACAATGCTGAGCCACACACACACACACACACACACACACACACACACACACACACACACACACGTGTCACAGTGGCATATCTTTGACCATGAACTTGACAGCCTTAGGTCACTCTTGCACGCTAAAGTTCCCTGTCCGCCATGTTGCTTTACTTTTCCTCCGAGGACAGACATTTAACTCTGTTCGTCCGTCCGTCCGTCTGTCCCGAAGGTACAGGTGTGTATAGTGTCCACCTGTTCTGGGTCGATGATGGTGAACGCCAATACGCTTGCTCTCCAGCCCTCCAGCACACTTAAGCAGGTACGCAAATGAGCAGGTGCACACAGACGGGAGTACACAAATACACAGGTAAACAAAGGTACACAAATACTCAGGTAAACAAAGGTACACAATTACACATGTAAACAAAAGTACACATTTACACAGGTAAACAAAAGTACACAATTACACAGGACACACAGGTACACACAGGTTCACAAACACACAGGTAAACAATAAACATGCACAACTCACCTGGCTGTAATTCATGCTAATTGGACGAGGTGCAGTGTAGTCTTTAAGCAGATTATTACTGAAGTTGGCTCTTGTTCCAGCCTAACTAATTGACCCAACTCACTAAAAAGGTCACCAGTGTTATTTTTTTACCTCCTTAAACTTGTGAGCTGGCAGGAGGTATTTAGCTACGGTCGAGTCTCCATGTAATGTGGCTGCCATCTTGGTCTCCAGGTGTGTGTGTGTGTTGCAGGTTAATTAAAGGTGGTGACAGGTAGATGAGTTCATAGTTATATACGTGAGGTAGTTAGGTACGTCCAATTATGTACGGGACCCAGTTAGATGCAATTACAGTTACCAGTTACAAGGAATAATATAACTTGACTGTTAAAGAATTCACCATCTTTTTACAGTTATATACGAGAGTCAGTAAGGTGCCTTCACAGTTAGGGGAAATATTACGAAGTTTTGAGAATCACGAAGTGTTAAAGGGACAAAATGGTTGGTAAGTGTTATGGTGTTCAGGTATTGACAGGTGAGGTGGTTAAGGATGAGGTCATTTGTCTTGGCTTGGGTAACTCTCTCTCTCTCTCTCTCTCTCTCTCTCTCCTCTCTCTCTCTCCTCTCCTCTCCTCTTCTACTCCTTCCCTATCCTTCCTTTCCCCTTCCTCTTCCTCTACCTCTAACCCTCTTTCCTCCCCTGCCTCTTTTCTCTCTCCTAAACCCTCTCTTCTTTCCCCTTCCCCCCTTACCCCTCTCTTCTCTCCCCACCTCTCCTCCCCCACCCTCGTCTGATGGTGAGGTGTGATTGTGGTTGTAAGATGTAGCTGTGGTGGTGAGCTGTGGTGGTAAGCTGTGGTGGTGAGCTGTGGCACCTCCGCAGTAATGACTTGGGTAAACTATGCTCTGAGTGGAGGAGGCCGCAGGTGTATCGTTGTGGTGTTAATGATGTGTCACCTGTGTTGTGTGTTTACCTGTACACACACACACACACACACACTAGTAAGACATCAATCCGGTGTTTACAAAGTCCCTTGATGATTATATTTAACACCCCTCTCCCCCTACTCCCCCCTCCCCCTCCCCCGCCCTCCCACAAATCATTGACATATCCTCTATAATTTTCTTCACTTAACTGTTATTCTCCGCTGTGTTCTCCGTGACTAACACTTGTAAAGAATACATCAGGGCCGTCAGCGAGTCTTTGGGGGAAAATTCCACAGTTGTCAAGGTTGTGTGGAGGAAATGATAAGAGTGAGAGAGAGGGGTGATTTTGTGGGAGAAATTATGTTTTGTGGGAGAATTTCCTCTTGTGGGGGGACTCTGTAAACACAAACATCAAGGGACTTTATAAACACCTTATATTCCATGATATGTGGTGTGGTGTTAATATATGATGATATCTTTCACAATCAAAACGTTCACACACACACACACACACACTCTCTCTCTCTCTCTCTCTCTCTCTCTCTCTCTCTCTCTTGTCTAATTAATGGCATTGTTAATTTTTTGCTAGTACAGTCTACAACCCCTCCCCCCTTCCTCCTCCCTCCTCCCCCTACACCTATCCCCTTACTCCTTCCCTACACTTATCCCTCCCCTACCTTATCCCTCCACCCTACACCCCTCCCCACCTCTCCCCTCTCTACACCTCTCCAACTAAACAACGAAAACTACCGAAAATCAGACTCCCATACTGAGGCTTTTAAAGGGCAATAACAAGCTGCCACCACCTTGCCTACCTAAGACATCTGGACACTCCATGTTGTCCACCAGGTGTGTCCCCTCCCCACCAGGTGTGCCCCCTCTCCTCGCCAGGTGTCCCCCTCCCGCCAGGTGTCCCCACCCTGTTTCGTGTGATTGTAATGAATAATCAAGCACCTGTGGTTACGTGTGGGGGGAGGGAGACACAGGTGTCATCGTGACAAAACTATCAGCGAGCATCTGTCGAGTGTGTTGACGGGGTGTTACCTGGCCACCCTCAACACCTGTCCGCACACACACACACACACACACCTGTAACCTGCTAGTCCATACACACACACACACCTGTAACCTGCTAGTCCACACACACACACACACACACACACACACACACACACACACACACACACACACACACACACACACACACACACACACACACACACCTGTTACCTGCTAGTCCACACACACACCTGTACCGTCTGAACACTATATACTGAGACTTGATTACTAAAGACGATAACAAAACGCAATACGGAGTTAGTGGCAGTAAGTGAAGTGTTCCCCTTAATTTGACCAACAAAACCATTTCCAGAAGTTTCAGTTCGTGATGGAAATATTTTAGTTTGTGTTCAATAAAATGGTGTCAGTAGAGTTATTTATTTATTTATATATATGTTACTATATCACAGGAGTTATATAGCAACTCCATCCCCACACCTCCAACACTCCTCACCTCAACACTCCCTCCTCACCTCCAACACTCCCTCCCCTCACCTCCAACACTCCCTCCTTACCTCCAACACTCCCTCACCATCATACACCTACATTCTCCCTTCTGGTGTATATCTGCGTGCAAGAAGGACTTAACACGCCACCTTTTATCAACCTGATGTATTATTCCTCGCCATGTATACAGACTGTGGTGTATATTGATCGCCTGCCAGCCCTCGGTGTGTGTTTGTGTCTCTTGTTACATATAAATTGGTCTTCAGTGAACCCTCTATTTAGCGGACGATATGAGAGGGTAGTTCGTTATATATGAAACCTCCTAACGGATTATACAGTATGTAAGAGGTTATTCCGTTATTTATGAAACCTTCTAACGGATTATATATAAGAGGTTTGTCCGTTAAATCGAAATCCGGTATATGGAGGTTGAACCCTTTAAGGACCAAATATCTTGATGTTATGACCAACCTTCCACGCTCTTCTTGTCTGTAAATTAAGAGAGTGACCGTGACCTCTCGTGACCTTCGGTAGCCAAGGTCAGTAGGCACCGTCTCTTTGATGCTACGTTCATGTTTCTCTATTTTATTTTATGTTATTTTTTGACATTATTATTGTTGTTGATTTTGTTATTGTTATTATTATTAGTTGTAGTAGTTTAGTAGAAGTAGTGTTGTTGTTGTTGTTGTTGTTATTGTTGTTATTGTTGTTGTTATTATTGTTGTTTGTTTTGTTATTGTTGTTGTTAGTATTGTTGTTTTTGTTGTTGTCGTTGTCTTTAACATTTTCCTTAGACCTGGCCAGACGACCCAGATATTTAATTAAACTTACTATTGAACCGTGAACCAGCCGCTGTTGCTACCCCAGGTGTGTGTGTGTGTGTGTGTGTGTGTGTGTGTGTGTGTGTGTGTGTGTGTGTGTGTGTGTGTGTGTGTGCAGGGGTTGGGGAAGAAGATAGAATGAGGGTGTAGAAATAAAGATAGAAAGGGGAAAGTGAGATGGAGCAACAGAGGAGATTTTAGAAAGGCAAAGTGAAAGAGAGGGAAGAAAAATGAAAGTGTTGTGAAATGGAAAGGAAAGAGAGAAGAGAGAGGGGAGGAGATGGTGGAAAGTGGAAATATGAAAGGAATATAGGGAACAGAGAGGCAGGCAGAGAGACAGACAGTGTAAAAGTGTGGAATAACAAAGTGAGAAATTACTAAATGATATAGACAGACAAACAGAAGCAAACAAGCAAACAAGCAAACAGACAGGGACAAACAGACAGACAGACAAATTAACATAAGCGACTACATCAAGCATAAAAAAAACACAGGTAAACAGATTCTTGTTTTAATCTCGTGTTTCTCTTGTTTGATGTTGTATGATTACTACCCCCCTCTCCCTCCCACCATTTCTCCCTCCCTCCCTCCCTCCCACCATTTCTCTCCCTTCCTCCCTGTTTCTCCTCCTTCCTTCCCTCCTTCCTCCTCCTCTTCCCCTCCACCTCCTTCCTCCTCCCTCTTTCTCCCTCCGTCCCCCCACCATTTCCTTCCTTCCCTCTCTACTCTACCTCTCTCTCTCCCCTTCCTCCTCTCTCCCTCCTTATTTACCCAACAGATTGTAGTTCATGGTTATTACGAGGTTTGTTTACAAGGCGTCCTGGGTCACCCTTGGCTACACTCCCGGTAATTGTTTACAAGGAACCCGGCCTCGTGTTTAGACAGATATCCAGTGAGTCTTTAGTCAGGAACTCTCAAGGTCCCGACCACTGAGATTATTATCATAGTTCACTGTAGATGTTGATTTGTGTCTCAGTGGGTGTGTGTGTCTCAGTGGGTGTGTGTGTCTCCAGTGGGTGTGTGTGTGTCTCAGTGGGTGTGTGTGTTTCAGTGGGTGTGTGTGTCTCAGTGGTGTGTCTCAGGGTGTGTTTGTCTCAGTGGGTGTGTGTGTGTCTCAGTGGGTGTGTGTCTCAGTGGGTGTGTGTCTCAAGTGGGTGGGGGATACCTAAAACTGCTGTGGGAGGGAGGAGAGGGAGAGAGGGAGGGAGGGTATGTGGTGGAGGGGGGAAAAGGAAGAATGGTTGGTTGGTGGAGAAGGAGGAGGTGAGGGTTGGTTGAGGGAGAGAGAGGGGGAGGAGGACTGGTTGGTGGGAAAGAGCTGATGAGAGGAGAGAGAAAAAGAGAACAAAGGGAAAGATGAGACTAGAGAGGTGTGTGTGTGTGTGTGTGTGTGTGTGTGTGTGTGTGTGTGTGTGTTGATGGAAGAGGCAAAGACAAAAATAGACAGAGGGGAAACAGATTAAAGGAGAAAAAAAATAGAGAGAAAGAGAGAATCGCTGTTTTCTGTACCTGGCAAAGATTCCCTCAGTGTAGGCTGGGAGGAAGAGACCATAATACTCTCTTGTTTTCCTTAATAAAAAAACTTAAATGTATAGATTGATGCACTTCTCTCTCTCCACACCTCACGGGGTCTCAAGGTGTTCCAGGTAGGTATATATTTTGATGATTGGATGAAAAATATTGCTCAGGTCACTAGAAGGTCAATAAAGGTCACATGAAGGTCAGGAGTCAAGTAATGTCAGGCGTCAAGGAAGGTCACTAGTCAAGAGGGGTCAGAGGCACAAGAAGGCCACATGAAGGTCAGGGGTCAAGGAAGGTCATATGACGGTCAGAGGTCAAAGCTATGTGTAGAGGATGAGTTTTTGAGATATCAACAGGTTGGTGACACGTAACAGTACAGTAATATTTATCATCACTATAGTTCACACGTTAAGGTCACTGCTGAAGGTCAAAGACCAATACTGTGTCCGGAATAGAACTCTTGTATTCATAGATATTCTGATGACTCTTGATAGTAAGGTGTATGTATGTATGTATGTCTACTATGTATGTATGTATGTCTACTATGTATGTATGTATGTATGTCTACTATGTATGTATGTATGTCTACTATGTATGTATGTATACTATGTATGTATGTATATGTATGTATGCATGTCTACTATATATATGTATATATGTATGTATGTATGTATGTATGTATGTGTGCATACTTCATTACTTTAATAGGGAAAAATGGTTCAACTACACTTTATATTATTGCTCTAAGTACATTGATCTTCTAAGTACATTTTGCATTTCAAGTTCTGTACATCTAGCCTTCCAAGTACATTTTCTAAGTACATTTAACCTCCCAAGTACATTTTCTAAGTACATTTAACCTTCCAAGTACATTTTCTAAGTACATTACTCCCAAGTACATTTTCTAAGTACATCTAACCTTCCAAGTACATCTAGCCTTCCAGCTAGACAGGTAAACTTGACAGGTGAGCTAGACAGGTGAACTTGACAGGTGAGCTAGACAGGTAAACTAGACAGGTGAACTAGACTCAGGTAACAGGGTGGGGTCGCTGGGTGAGCATTCCCTTTAGGCCAGCAGAGAAACAGCAGCTAGCTCTCTCTCTCTCTCTCTCTCTCTTCTCTCTCTCTCTCTCTCTCTCTCTCTCTCTCTCTCTCTCTCTCTCATCTTTGATTTATTCTCCTCGGTGACTTACCTCGTGAACTATTGATAGCGGCAGTGGTGTAGGAGGCAGTAATAGTGCTAGTGGTGGTAGGAGTGATGGTGGTAGTTAGTGGTGTAGGAGGCAGTAATAGTGGTAGGGTGGTTGGTGGTAGTAGTGGTGGTAGGTGATGGTTGGTGTAGTTAGTGGTGGTAGGAGGCAGTAATAGTGGTAGTAGTGGTGGTAGGAGTGATGGTTGGTGGTAGTAGTGGTGGTAGGAGTGATGGTTGGTGGTAGTTAGTGGTGGTAGGAGGCAGTAATAGTGGTAGTAGTGGTGATAGGAGTGATGGTTGGTGGTAGTTAGTGGTGGTAGGAGGCAGTAATAGTGGTAGTAGTGGTGGTAGGAGTGATGGTTGGTGGTAGCTAGTTGTGGTAGGAGTGATGGTTGGTGGTAGTTAGTGGTGGTAGGAGTGATGGTTGGTGGTAGTTAGTGGTGGTAGGATGCAGTAATAGTGGTAGAAGGAATGTTGGTAAGAGTGGTTACCAGGCTGGCGAGGTTGGTGTAGGAGCCTTGACAAGGACGTCCTTCGCCTCCCCCCCTCGCTCTCCTGTAGGACACCTGGACTGGACCTGCTTTATCCTTGAGGGCGTGGGACTTGCCAGAGGGCGTGGGTCCGGTGTGCACGCCTCTCCCACTCCAAGGTGATCCCTAACTAGTTTGTATTGGTAAAGTTGATGTTGGTCTGTTCAAGGTGAGAGCGGCAATACCTGGCCCATTCGGTACCTTTCCCACTCAATAGCTGTCCCACTCGGTACCTGGCCCTCTCAATACCTGGCCCAATCACTCTCTGTCCCACTCAATACCTGGCCCATTCGGTACCTGGCCCACTCAGTACTTGTCCCACTTAATAGCTGTTCCACTCAATACTTGTCCCACTCAATAGCTGTTCCACTCAAGATAAAGTTCTTATAATATCCGAGCAGGATAGGACTCGGAGCAGTTCAAGTTGGATAAGTTTAGGTTTAGGAGGGAGATAGGAAGAAACTGGTTCACAAATAGGGTGGTGGACGAGTGGAACAAGCTTAGCAACTTTGTAGTAAGTGCTGGAACTCTGGAAAGTTTCAAAAGGAGGCTAGATAGATTCATGGATGATAGAGAGTGGTAGTAACTCTCGACAGGAGCTGCCATGCACAGGCCAACCGGCCTATTGCAGACTCCTTATTTTCTTATGTTCTTATGTTCATTCAGTACCTGTCCCACTCGTCACCTGTCCCACTTGGCACCTGTCCCACTCGTCACCTGTCTCACTCATCACCTGTCCTACTCGTTACCTGTCCCATTTAATACCTGTTCCACTCATCGCCTTTTACACCAAGTACCTTTAAGATTCGTTGTTTGTGTCTTAGGTTAGGTTAGGTTTTGGTTGAGTTGGTTGGGTTTGGTTGAGTTAGGTTAGGTTTTGGTTAGGTTAGGTTAGGTGTGCAGTGTCGTCCATCTGGTGTATATAACCGTAAGCTCGTTATTGTGAGAGGGAAAGAGGAACGCCAGACGCTGTTGATCGCTCGTGCAGGCGCTGGTTTTATGCGACGTTCATCTAGTCAGTCTTTTACGTCATTGCGGTGTAGAGAAGTTACGTCAGGCGCTCTTGTTTGCTCGTGCTGGCGCAGTTGTTATGGTACTGACGCATGAACTGGTAAGAGGGAGGTGTGTGTTTTAAAGAGAGGAGAGAAAGAGTTAAAGAGGGGGAGAGAAAGAGAGTTAAGAGGGAGAGAAAGAGTTAAAGGGAGAAAAGAGTTAGAGAGAGATGAAAAAGAAGTTAAAGAAATAGGAGGGATGACAGAAGAGTTAAAGAGAGAGATAGAGGGAAGGAATGAAAATTACTGGAGAATGAGGAAGGAGAGGAAGGAAAGAGCAGTGAGGGAGAATGAAGGAAGGAGAGGAGAGGTGAATGGTGGGGAGGAGAAGACAGTGAGGGAGGAAGACAGGGTGAGGGAGGAAGACAGAGTGAGGGAGGAGGAAGACAGAGGAGGGAGGAAGACAGGGTGGGGGAGGAGGCAGAGTGAGGAGAGAAGACAGGGGTGAGGGAGGAAGACAGGGTGAGGGAGGAAGACAGGGTGAGGGAGGGAGGAATGTTGTTCGTCAGGTGTCCTTGGTGGAGGTCGACGTGGGTGACGCTGTGACGTTGACCCCCACCTTCCCCCTCACCTCTCCTCCCACCCTCCCCTCACCCCTCCTCCCCACCCTCCCCTCACCCCTCTCACTCCCATCCTCCCCTCCCCACCCCTCCACCCCTCTTACTCACCTCCCACTCACATTCTTCCAATCACCTCTCTCCATCACCCCTCCCCTCATCACCCCTTATATCATCCAATTTCTATTTTTCCTCCTCTTTCCTTCATCCTTTCTCTACCTTCCCTCTTCTCCCTTTCCCTCTTTTCTCTCTCTCTCTCTCTCTCTCTCTCTCTCTCTCTCTCTCTCTCTTCTTCTCTTCTCTCTCTCTCTCTCTCTCTCTCTCTCTCTCTCTCTCTCTCTCTTATTCCTCTCTCTTTCCCTCCCTCTCTCTCTCCCTTTCTCCCTTTCAACACCTCCCTCCATCACTCCTTTCCACCCTCTTTCTCTCCCTTCCTCCCCTCATTACCCCTTTCCTCCTCCCCTTCCCCTCCTCCCCCTCATTACCCCCTTCCTCCCCATCCCCACAATCCCCCTCTGAATACGTCCTTTCTCTTTCCTCCCCTCCTCTTCCACCACCTCCCACCACCCCTCCTCCTCTTACCACCCCTCCTCCCCACCCCTCCTCCTCTTCCACCACCCCTCCCCCACCATGTCAGCCTTGTTTGCAGCTGTATATCCGGGTGTTGAGTAACATGTTCCCGACGTGTTGTGTGCCAGTTGACAAGTCGTGTGACGCTTCGAGAACACATTGTAACACGTCATCACTAACACGTCATCACTAACACGTCATCACTAACACGTCATCACTTATTTTGTGGGGGGAGGACACACAAACACGTCACAACAAATTTTACGGACAAACACTTTATGACAAGTTCCGAACACACGAAACAGCTAAGGACAAGTATCGAACACGTGACGACAAGATCTGAACACACACAAACACGACGGAACATGTATTAGGGCGACCTGGAGGAGCACAGGTAAACACGGCAGGAGAGAGGCCGTGTTGGCGCACCTGGGCAGGTAATATCTGCCGTGTTGACACTCTGCTCTATCATTCCCTCCCACCCTCCCTCCCTCCCTCCTACCACTACTCCTACTCTACTCCTTCCCTCCTGCCCCGCTACTCCCTCCCTCCCTCCCTGCCCCGCTACTCCCTTCTGCCCACTACTCCTCCCTCCCCTCCTGCCCACTTCTCCTCCCTCCCCTTCTCCCCTCCCTCCCTCCCGTGCCCCACTTCTCCCTCCTGCCCCACTTCTCCTCCCTCCCTGCCCCTTCTCCCCTCTCCTGCCCCTTCTCCTCTCCTCCCTCCCCTGCCCCTTCTCCTCCCTCCCCTCCTGCCCCCTTCTCCCGCTCATACCTGCCTGCCAACAGTTACTCCGACTTTAGCATTCCTTACATCTTAAGTATGTGGGACAAGTGCATGTTAGAGATGTGTAGGACAGAGTGTATGTTAGGGTGTGTAGGACAAGTGTATGTTAAGTGTGTAGGACAAGTGTATGTTAAGTGTGTAGGACAAGTGCATGTTAAGTGTGTAGGACAAGTGTATGTTAAGTGTGTAGGACAAGTGCATGTTAAGTGTGTAGGACACGTGCATGATAAGTGCGTAGGACAAGTGCATGTTAAGTGTGTAGGATAAGTGTATGTTAAGTGTGTAGGACAAGTGTATGTTAAGTGTGTAGGACAAGTGTATGTTAAGTGTGTAGGACAAGTGTATGTTAAGTGTGTAGGACACGTGCATGATAAGTGCGTAGGACAAGTGCATGTTAAGTGTGTAGGATAAGTGTATGTTAAGTGTGTAGGACAAGTGTATGTTAAGTGTGTAGGACAAGTGTATGTTAAGTGTGTAGGACAAGTGCATGTTAAGTGTGTAGGACAAGTGTATGTTAAGTGTGTAGGACAAGTGCATGTTAAGTGTGTAGGACAAGTGTATGTTAAGTGCGTAGGACAAGTGTATGTTAAGTAATTGAATAAATCTGAATAACAAGTAAATGAAAAGGTTAAAAAAAGTGACAAAAAAAAATATTAAAAGCGAAATAAAGAGAATTACAGGCGTTAATTTTATCACAGAACCAACCAACGCTTTCGCACACACACACACACACACACACACTCATGCTTCGTAATTAATCATGTTGGCTCGATTTTATTTCCTTACCTTTGAATTAGGACCATTTTTCGCCTACGTCATAATTGCACGCACACACGCTCACAGGCTGTCATATACGTACACACACGCACACGAGCAGTCATACATGGACACACACACACACGGAAGCAGTCATACCTACACACACAAGCAGTCATATACATACATATACTCTTTCGCATACACTACATACACACAAAGACGAACTACACACACACACACACACACACATACACATACACACACACACACACACACACACACACACACACACACACACGTTGAAAGCAATGGTGATAATTATAGTTAGACAACTTTAGGTGAAAGCTATATATTATGGTGAAAGTATTAAAGTATTTAGGATTTTATGAAGAAATTTGATAGTGAAATTATTCTTGAGACAATGTTTTAATGTAAGTGGGAGTTGTGGTGAGAGTTGTGGTGAAAATTGTGAGAGTTGTGGTGAAAATTATGGTGAAAGTTGTGAGTTGTGAAAATTTTGAGAGTTGTGGTGAAACGAATGATAAAAGTTATGATAGTAGTTGTGATAATTGCTCTCTCTCTCTCTCTCTCTCTCTCTCTCTTTGGTTGAAGTGAGAGAAAGATTGAGTGACTGAACAGGTGTGTGAGTGTTGGTAGACAGGTGTGTGAGTGTTGGTAGACAGGTGTGTGAGTGTTGGTAGACAGGTGTGGAAGTGTTGGTGCTGTCAGGGATGAACTTAAAGGCGTTGTAGCGTGTGCTTTAAAAGTGTGTGTGTGTGTGTGTTTGTGTGTCAGTCAGTCAGTGGTTATGAATCTTGCGACCTGTGGGGTAGTGGTCAGCATGCTCGCCTCGCAAGCAAGCGGACCCGGGTTCGATCCCCGGGCAGGGTGAAACTATGGGTAAGTTTCTTTACGCCATTTGCCTCTGTCTACCCAGCAGTAATTGGGGACCTGGATGTTAATCGATTTACAGATCGTGTTCCGGGGTAATAGTTAGCCAGGTGCAGTTGGCGAGTTGTCCGGTCTTCTCGGACTATTCCTTGACACTGGGTCATGCAGCTCGTTAACTCAGGGTGTGGTTGTTGTGTTGGCGACAGCTTCACCTTAAACAAATTCATGCCTAGGTGGCCCTTGGGCCGGCCATCCTCGTACATGAGGGGCAACCATTATTATGTGTATGTGTGTGATCTGTGTGTGAGACTGCGTGTGTGTGTGTGCGTGCGCGCGGGTGTGAGAGAGCAGCTTGGGCATCGTCCACGCCTCTCCACATTCCAGTCAGTGATGCCAACTCGGGTCCCTACCCCCATTATCCGCCCCACCACACACACACACAACTCCTGTCCACAACAACTAACACAAAGACACATTCTGGTGTTGTTTATGTCATTTGTTATGTAAATTACATCGAAGTTTTTTGCCATGTTAATAAAATGTAGTCACACCGGGCCTCTGAGTTAGCTCGCCCTCCCCTGATTCTGGTGGAGAAGGAATTCCATATTGGGCCATAATTACGTAACTTGGCTCTTATGGGATAATTACTTCATTTTCGGTTTTGATTTTATTACATAGTTAGGTATTGACCTTCGTGTGGGTACAACAGTGAGTAGATTTCCGTGATTATGAGGTTGGAATTGGTGGATATGGCAGTGTCTGGGAACTTGCGGGGTGTGTGCGTGCGTTCGTGAGTCATCCGGGACCTGGTTAGTTCAGCTGTGAGCCGGGCGCTGCGAGGAGCTCCCTGCTAGTGTCCTTCGGTGAAATCT
This sequence comes from Homarus americanus, assembly GCF_018991925.1. Taxonomy (NCBI): domain Eukaryota; kingdom Metazoa; phylum Arthropoda; class Malacostraca; order Decapoda; family Nephropidae; genus Homarus; species Homarus americanus. The sequence goes on from NW_024743478.1 coordinate 494,009, forward strand.
CAATTCTCACGTGATATTCAGTGATATTCTTACATATCATATACATGGTTGAAATTTTTAGATATTCCGCGATAGCTGAGAGTGAATAAGTTGAGAATTGTAGTGTGTAGTGTAAGCCAGAGCTCCAAGAATAGGCCATGTGGTGAGAGTCAATTGTGTTGGTGGCCGAAAAAGCTAGTGTGGTTCAGTGCGTTGGTTGGAGTTGAATAAACATACCTCCCCCACAAACTGCAGTGTGATTAATTGCAGTTGACCCACTAAACTACCACCTGTACGTACCCCCCCTGTAATCACCGTAACGCTTGTGTCGGAACAGACGAGTGTGGATTTGGAAGAGTAAAAAGGGTAAGCGCAGGACTGGAGCCTAGAACGGATACTTTACTACTGTGGACGCTGGCAGCTTATCGATTTTTGTCGAGGTAAGTTTGTTTTTAACCATCAGTAGAAAAAACTAAGTCGCCATCATTTGCTTCACCTGTGTGTTGATGGGGGGGGGGGGGGTGTATATGGCTGGCTTCCTGTATCGATCCACGCCCAGGAGAGCAGTGAATAGGTTTTATACAAGGGGAAGGAGGAGAGAGACACCTGGCTAGGCCTACCGCTAGCCGACGCCTCTGCCCCTTAGGCCTACCTCACCAGAATCCTGCCTTATTCTCTCCGGTTTGTCAAGATTATGGAAACTCCCCCTTTCCAATGCTGTTTTTAACATAGGGTTCCATTCAACTGTGTATGTGTGTCGTAACATCGCCAGACTTTCGTAGTTGTAATTTTACAGTTTAATCACATTGAAAAATTCCTCCCCCTTCCCCTTTGAACTACCCACACATACCCACGGTGGGAAGGTAGGGAATAAACAAGCTATTTACCGGCGACTAACTACCATTAACCTCATACCTGGGTAGTTAATGCGGGGTGACTAATCGAAAGGTGGGCGACAGGCTCATTAGTATTCCTTCCCCGACGTTTGTAATTAGAATTCCGAGGACATTTGCTCAACAAGGCATGATACTTGAACAACCACGACCCCTGGGCAGGATAGTGAGGCATGGTGGGGGTGGGGAGGGCATACTATGTGGATGCCCCCCCCTGTCTTGTATAAATGCTAGGGAGGTGATGCCCGGCCTGGCCTTCTCCATGATGAATAATGTGCTGGAGTGATGACTGGTGAGTGGTGTGGTGAGTGGTGTGATGACTGGTGAGTGGTGTGATGACTGGTGTGCGATGTGATGACTGGTGACGTATGGTGTGATGATTGGTTGAGTGGTGTTATGACTGGTGTGCGATGTGATGACTGGTGACGTATGGTGTAATGACTGGTTAGTGGTGTGATGACTGGTGAGTGGTGTGTGGTTTGGTGACTGGTGATGGAGGTGTGGTGAGTGAGTGATGTGATGACTAATGAATGAGGAGTGATGACTGATGACTTTAGTTAAAAACAACACTGAGTTATAATTCTTCGTTTTTTATGTAATTATGAACACTGGTGCTTCATAATGCTTCGTATGTATCGTTCGAGCATAATTATAACACTTATAAATCAGATACGTAGAATAATGACTCAACGGTGTTTCATAATGCTTCGAATATATGTCATAGTAAATTAGCTTTGGTTTGAACATAATTATAAGACTTCCTTAGTGGCGTAGAATAAATGACATAGAGATTACTGAGGACTTATCATAATACAGGATATTTTTAACTGTATTGATGATTTGGAGTAAATTATAATGGTTTGAGTTATACTATTGGACTAATTAAAGGGATATCATTAGTAATTATACTCTTATGTTGTAGAGATGTGACTTGTAAGACTTGGGATAGAAGTATGATAATGAATTGGAATAGGCGTAAGAGTAGGATAATAATTGAGTGAATAGTGAATTAGAATTAAGACACACACACACACACACACACACACACTTTGAGAACCTGTTGCTAAGAATGATGTGAAACGAAGATGGTGTGTTTTTTTGATGACTGAGAAAGAAAGAAAGAAATGGAGAATCCCAGAGACAAAATAATGACTTCAAATATTTAACACAGAATGATAAATTACGACCAAAGGCATTGAATGATTGAGTCTAGAATGATGATGAAACCTTTGGGAGTATATTTGACACAGAATGATAAACGACCTTCATCAAGACATAAGAATGATTGAGGTAAGAATGATCAGTGACACAGAATGATCACTTGAAATCGGAGACATTGATCGATTGAGTGAGTCAGAATGATGAAATTACAGTCACTGGAACGTAGAATGATTGAGGTAAGAATGATCAATTGAAACCAGAGACAAAGATTATGTGATTGAATCAGAATGGTGGAATTACAGTCATTGAAAGGTAGAATGATAAGGTAACACTGCTTGGAGACAGAATGACTGAGATATAATGATGACTTTACACGAATGATGAGTTACAAAGAAACATGAAATTGTGAGCCCTAGTGATTGCGATAGCTATCTTTTAGCTCTCGTAAAAGTCACCGGAAGTTAGGCTGTCATAAGTCAGTCACGGAAGTTAGGCTATCTTAAAACAGTCACGTAAGTTTAGTCATCGTTCCTCAGTCACGTAAGTTTGGTCATCGTTCCTCAGTCACGTAAGTTTGGTCATCGTTCCTCAGTCACGTAAGTTTGGTCATCGTTCCTCAGTCACGTAAGTTTGGTCATCGTTCCTCAGTCACGTAAGTTTGGTCATCGTTCCTCAGTCACGTAAGTTGGTTGTTCCTCAGTCACGTTGGCATCGTTCCTCAGTCACGTAAGTATCGTTCCTCAGTCACGTAAGTTTGGTCATCGTTGTCACGTAAGTAGATTTTGTCGTCAGTGTTCTGGGAGGGATTTTTTGGCATATGTGTTTGGTCATCGTTCCTCAGTCACGTAAGTTTGGTCGATACAGAGTCGCTGTCATTTGGCTATTTAAGATAACACTTGGTATAGATTTTGTCGTCAGTGTTCTGGGAGGGATTTTTTGGCTATGTGTTTGTTAAGTGCGATACAGAGTCGCTGTTTTGGCTATGAGGGTGACTTTGTATAGCCAAGGATCGCGGTTTGGTTGTGGGAGGGGCGCTAGAGTTGGCTAGGATGAGTGAAGGTGGTGGTGGAGGGCGCTAGGCTTGGTTAGAATGAGTGAAGGTGGTGGTGGAGGGCGCTAGGCTTGGCTAGAATCATCGTGATGGACTTATTATGTAAATTGACTTGAGTTCCGCAAGTAAGGAATTCTTAGCTGGTGCCACGGAGGGTCACTGGTAGTGGTGGTGGGGGGGGGAGGGGTGGTTAGGGCACTGATATGGTGGTGTTGGGGGTGGTGTGGTGTTGGGGGTTGTGGTGTGGGGGTGTGTGGGTAATGATATAGGCGATAAACAGAGAGAGAGCGCTAGGAAAGGTCACTGGCATTATCCTACTTAACACTTACAGTATTTTGCCGGACAAAACCTCATCTAATAATTATTTCTCTTTGGACAAAACCCATCCCGAGACCAGATGATTTCACACTAGACATAAACCTCGTTGGACACTAAATCATACCTGAGAAATTACTGGACAAAAATCTCACTAGACACTAAATCACATCTGACAAATTACTGGACAATAGATCACACCTGACAAATCACTGGACAAAAATCTTACTGGACAATAGATCACACCTGACAAATTACTGGACAATAGATCACTCCTGACTAACTTGTTTATCACTGTCTATGTATATTGTCCAATTATGTTTTTGTCCAATAAGTCAGGTGGCACCTCCCTCTACAGCTGCATTAGACACTGTATAAGTATTGTATTTGGGTGATAGTAGTGGTGTTAGTCGACAGTGTACGCGTTGTCAGGTTGAATTAGAAGTTTATTTAACACAAGATTGGAGTTTAGTCTTAATAGCTATGCCGGGGCTATTGGCTAGTGTCACATACGTTGTCTCGTTGTATTCTGGTTATTATGCTCTGGGAATATTGGTTCGGGTTTTTGGTTGAATTTGGTGATTTTGAGTAATGTTTAAGTTGTGTTTACTTTTTGAGGATTTTGAGCTAGGTGATGAATGTTTTTGAGTAATGTTAAAATTAGTATGAACTTTTTTGAGAATTTTAACATATTAACGTTATGTTAGGTGTTAGGTAAATATAAGACTGTTAATACGTGTTTGTAACCAGAAGACACCTGTACAAACACAGGTAAACACCCAGGATGAGTTAATGAGAGTTATTTACGGGTACATAAAGTTAATGAAATATTAATTATTTATTCTCTACCTGTAAAACTGTATTCTGTCCATTGTTGTGTATTTGAGAGTCGTTAGCTACCCTAAACTACCCTTTACCTTGAACTGCCCTGATTATTTTTTTTTGTGGGGGGGGGTGTCACTAGGTACGTTCACTTAGTAACCGTAACGAGGCTAAAATTACCTTAGAGATTGTTAGTGTATAGTAGGGTGAACCAGACATATAAAGGAGCGGTCTACTGTATGTGTAATGGCCTTGTTAAGCGTGAGTGGGTAATTTGGGCTTAATGGGAAGAGGTTATAAGGTTGAGATTCTTGATGAAAAGATTGTTGTGTGGAATTTTCCTCGCCGTCTTCCTTCTTTTGCCTTCCTGCTTTTTCTTTCTTCCTTCTTTTTCCTTCCTTCTTTTTCCTCCTCTCTCCGTCTTCCTTCTTTCCCCTCCTTTCATTCCTCTTCCCTTCCCTCTTTCCTTCTTCTTCCTTCCTCCTTTCCTTCCTCTTCCTTCCTCCTTCCCCACCCCTTCCTCCTTCCCCTTCCTCCTTCCACCCCTCCTCCCCACCCCCTCCTCCTTCCCACCCTCTCTTCCACCCTCCCTCCTTCCCACCTTCCTCCTCCCCACCACTTCCTCCCTTTTCCTTCCTCCCCCACCTCCCCTCCTCCCCACCCCTCCACCCCCCCCCCTCCTTCCCACCCCCTCCTTCCCACCCCTTCCTCCTTCCCCCTCCTCCTTCCCACCCCTTCCTCCTTCTTCCCACCCTTCCTCCTTCCTTACTGATAATACAAAAACACATCCTAAATGTTCCCTCTAGCCACGACTAAGATGAATTCTCAGATATCCTTAGGTATAAATTTTCCTCTTAACTCGTGATAGCGCAAGTTAACACACTCACCAACCTAACCTAACCTAACCTAACCTAACCTAACCTAACCTAACCAAACCAAACCAAACCTAACCTAACCAAAGCAACGACCACAAAAGCTTACACGCAGGGAGAGAGAAAAAATTGCGTTAAAATTGCATTGAAACTTGAAACTAAATCCAGTGTCTTAACTACCATTGGTACTCACGGATGTAGTTCTGGATGGGAGTGATGGAGTTAGATTGGCATTGAGACTCTACCTTAACTGGGAGTCTCTCTCTCTCTCTCTCTCTCTCTCTCTCTCTCTCTCTCTCTCTCTCTCTACCTCCACCCTTCCCACCTCCTTCCCCAGTTCTCAATAGCTTCGTTCACTAGTCGAGTTGGATCGTATGTATGTATATCCGTTCAGGGGAGACTTGATTTAAACGGACCATTTGTAAATAGTCTTTGGTGGTATTTACACTGGCTCATTGTAAATCGTGAGTTATGTACGGGTGTAAATTGTGGCGAGAGAGAGAGAGAGAGAGAGAGAGAGAGAGAGAGAGTGTGTGTGTCCTTGTGGTGTGTTGAGAAAAAAAAATACTTGTATACATCAAGAATGTTAAATATATAATGTTGACACTGATTGCCCAGAATGTTAAAAATGTTGCCAGTGACAGTAAGAATGTTTAGCTGAAATATTTACACTACATACATACATATACTTGACATAAAGGCAAAATTAATGTTCGTAATGTTAAATGGCAATGTTTAGGGAAGAAAAATGTTCCTCACTGATACCTTAAAAATTAACCAGGGAGAAATGTTGACAATGTTTAGTAAGAATGTTTAGACAGATATCAAGAATGATTGAGGACGTGAGAATGTTTATAGTCCATTGCTTGGCGTTCTAGGGAGAAATGCTGAGAATGTTTAGTTAGAATAGTGCTTGACGTTACCGCTTACCTCAGAACACCAAGATTACGACTGAGAACCAATACTTGTCGTGTCGTAACCTCACAACAGAAGATAACCTTATGTGTGTTGTGTCGTAAGCTCAAACTATACTGTTGTGATGATCATGCTTGAGACTGTGTTTACTGCGTCATTAACTAGGAGCTATTTAAGGCATTTTCTCGGTGCTAGTTTCTTAATACTGAAGGAGCACTTGTCTTGACCTCACAGCTCAAGGATAGTGTGTCGTAAGATCACTACATCAGAGGAGTGTGTGTGCGTGTGTCTCAGTGTGTGTGTCTCAGTGTATGTGTCTCAGTGTGTGTATGTATGTAAGACAAGTGCATATGTGTGTGTCTTGTCAGTGTGTATATTTTATGTGCTTGTGTGTGTCTGTATATGTTAGTATGTGTGTGTGTTTGTGTGTGTTGGTAAGCAAACAACCACCATTATTTACATGAGAACAGTACAATGAAGAGTAGACTTATGTTGTGTCGTGTGATCATAACAATGGTGGGAATATGTCGGAGTAACCCCTTAATTACACCTCTTGGGAATATACCTGTAATTAAACCTTCATACGTAAAAGTCTAATTAAATGTAAAAATATAATGTCTAAACCTGTTGACTCTCTCTCTCTCTCTCTCTCTCTCTCTCTCTACGATACAGTCCAATTACAGCTGAAACCAACTCACTGTATCTGTATTTGTGTTGGTAAAAAAAAACTAATTCTTCAAGCAGGTAAAAAACATCACCTTTGTTATATTTTAATTAGGAAATATTTATGTTTAATATATACATTTGGTTGATTTTAAGTAGTTCGAGCCATTACCTGGGTGATAATTAGTCAATACCTGGGTGATAATTAGTCAATACCTGGGTGATAATGACCATACCTGGCCTGTATACCTCAGTTTGTTCTTGTGTTTGTTAATCATTTATTTAACTTTGATGGTTTTTTAGGTGTTATTTTTTTTTACTTGAATAATGAATCGATAACACCTTCAAAAGTAAGGACCTAGCCAGGCCAGTTGAGTAATGACCTTGACTCTGGGAGGAGGGAGTGAGTCAGGTAGGGTGAGTCATGACCTTATTGACTCTAGGGGAGAGGAGGCGATGAGTCAGTGAGTCATGACCTTGTTGACTCTCGGGAGGGAGGCAGGCGATGAGTCAGTCAGTGAGTCATGACCTTGAGGACTCGGGGAGTGAAGGAGAGAGGATTGGGGGGGGGGGGAGTGATGAGTCAGGCAGGGTGGTGAGTCGTATCTTGAAACACGTGATTGTTTAATTGCCTGTTTCCGGGAGTCAAGTCAACCATTATTTCTATTTATTATTCATTTATATTTGGAATATTTACTCGTCCCATACACGTTTCGTTCTCAGATCATGGAGAGTTTTTTTGTGGTTTCTAACTGAGAACTTACGAGAACATTTTATACCTTATTTTTGGGGTTGAATTAGAAACCCATTCATTTGTGGTTTTCTAATTAGTGGGTTTTCGTCAGACAGGTGGATTTTTCAGGTGTTTTCTGCTTATATTAGAAACCTTTTGACACTGATTGAAACCTTACTAATGGTTTCTTTTCTCTATACACGTGGATGGAGTAACGAGGGTTTTTTACAGCAAGTTTTGTCCGGTTTCTACTGTATATACCTGGTGTTTGATGATGGTATTGAGAGAGAGAATGAAAGAACAAGGGAGAGAGAGAAGAAAAAGGGAGACAAAATGAAAGAGAAGCTCAGAACAAGAAACAACTGTGACTCATTCTTACCAACAAGTGTGTGTTGTACAAGGGGCGGATAATGGCTGATGACATCGCTTGAGATCAGCTGGGAAGACCCGGGTATAATTTTTCCTAGTTATAAATAATACAGGATACAATTATATAGCCGACCCGGGGTATATGATGATGATAAAATAAGTCATAAAATAATAAAAAAACAATAATAATATAGCAATAAAATCATAATAATAAACAGAAGAGTAATGATACAGGAATATGATGAAACAGTAGTAGAAAAAATAACAATGATACTCTTATAATAATAATATCTGGTAATGACAACAAAAACATAAATAAGAACAATGCAAAATGAATAAACCGGAAGAACAAGAACAATGATGATAATAATTAATTCTTCGCCATTCTTCCACGTCTCCTGCTTCATAATTAGTATTTCACCTGGCGTGGGTTTCGAGGTCACGTCTCATTCTTACCAACCTCTCTGCTGCCTCCCATTCCCCTCTCACCCCACCCCCTCCTCCCTCTCACTCCACCCCCTCCTCTCTCACCCTCCTCACTCCACCTCCCCCTCACCCCACCCCACTCACCCCTCCCTCTCCCCTTGATCACCCAGGCTGTTGATGTTAGCGGCTCACCAAACTGCATAGTCAATGAGAGAAGATTCACCAGGTAGCTACGCCTTGATGGGGCTAATTAGTCTTACCTGGTGAATATATAATGTGTTTCTCTCTCTCTTATTACAGTACATTAAAAACAGCAGTAGCGGGCCAGTGAACCTCTCTCTCTCTCTCTCTCTCTCTCTCTCCAGGCAGTAGAGTTAGATCACCTGTAGAATAACACACATAATTACTTTATATGAAGTGAAATGTTGAATAATTTCTTCCTTAGGTATGATAATAATAATAATCATCATCATCATCGTATTATTACAGTCGGGAGGTGTTGTTATGCAGTGTACACAAACATTACTCATGGCTTCATCGTTGGGGAGAAATGAGTTTATTCTGTAAGTGTGTGTGGTGGTGGTGAGTGACAGGGTGAGTTACTGCCTGAGTTACCGTCACTCACATGTTGCTTATGAACGTTTTGTTTGCCATCTTGGCTGTTTGTGTGTTTACAGTGAGTCGTGTTTGTGTTTGCCCGGATCACCTGAAGATTAGACACCCTAGTTTATTTCACCTGATACTTGTCTAACCTAACCTGACCTGACCTGATCTAACCTAACCTCATCTTAGCGAATCCAATCCCATCCAGGTAACGTTAAGGTGTTTTAATCATCAGGTAAAATAAGGTGGGGTGGGTAATGTTCAGGTAATCTGTTTTACCTGTCGAGGATTCCTTGTAGCTGTGTCCAAATACTCTCTATGCTGAGACTTAATTTCCCCAGGTGAACGACATGAGGCTAAGGACACACACACACACACACACACACACACACACACACACACACGACCTGGTAGACTGCAGTTCTCCATGCCCTCATCATCACTACCACCATTACCACAATCATCACCACCACTACTACCACCACCACCACCACCACCACCACCACTACCACCACCACTACCACCACTGTGATTGATTGAGCGCACTCAGAAGAAAGTCATCAAGGTCTTCCCTGAAAACATCGAACACTGACTGACCTGCCTTTGATGTTTACCAGGAAGACGGACTGCCCTGAACACATCCCTAGGGGGGGTCCTATCTCCCCCTCCCCTATCACTTTTCTCCACCCCCCCCTCCTCTTCGCTCCCTTCCACCCCGTACATTTTATACCTGTGTTAATGAGGCAATTGGCAAGAATAGATCCTTCTTATTTGCTTCACGAGGCAAGAATAGATCCTTCTTATTTGCTTCACGAGGCAAGAATAGATCCTTCTTATTTGCTTCACGAGGCAAGAATAGATCCTTCTTATTTGCTTCACGAGGCAAGAATAGATCCTTCGTATTTGCTTCACGAGGCAAGAATAGATCCTTCGTATTTGCTTCACGAGGCAAGAATAGATCCTTCGTATTTGCTTCACGAGGCAAGAATAGATCCTTCTTATTTGCTTCACGAGGCAAGAATAGATCCTTCTTATTTGCTTCACGAGGCAAGAATAGATCATTATTGACTTCACTTGGCAATAATTTATTCTCATGTGCCTCAGCTGTCAGTCTTGGTCGGGAATCATAAAACTTCGAAAGGTAAAAATCTCTCAGTAACTGGAAACGTAGGACAAAAAAAAATCTTACGACTTTCTTCAACTTACGACATAAAGATGGGGTAGAATTAACGCTGAGACTCCGTTAGGGTGAGGGGCGATATGATAGAGGTTTATAAATGGAAATCAGGGCTAAACAAAGGTGATATAACAAAGGTACTCAAAAACTATCCAACCAGGAGCGAACTTGTAGCAATTGGGTTTTAAATTAGACACATTTAGGTTTAGACGTGAGGCAGGTAGACATTGATTTAGAAATAGAGTAGTGGATGAGTGGAACAAGTTACCAAATATCATCATTTACTCGAACACGCTGGGTAGCTTCAATTATAGGTTAGTGGATATATGAGTGATAGGGGTTGGGTGTAAACGGGACGGCCCAGTATGGAGTAATAGGCCCGCTGTTGTTTCCTCCATTCTTACGCTCAGACTCAACCATAAGTTGCTGTGGTTTTAGATAAGGTGAAATGAATGTATGTAATATATTTTTGAGAATCATTGACGTAATTAGTATTATAAGACTCACCTGAAATTTAAACAACCACAAATGATTTAAACTCTTATGATTATATCAGCCTAATGCTACCTGAGGTTAGGTTAGGTTAGTTTAGGTAAGTATTAGGTTAAGTTAATGGTAGGTTAGGTTAGCGTTGGGTTAGTTTAGCGTTTGGTTAGATTAGGGTTAGGTTAGGATTAGCATGTTCAAGAAGGTAATATAAACTGGGGGTTAGATTAGGATTAGGGTGGTTGATCTAAATTCTGGATTAAGTTAGGATTAAGGATGTTTAAGCTGGGGGGGGTTAATCACCAGGTGGCCCTTTATTGGTGCAAGTCACCTGTCCTAATGCCCGGTCACATTAATTACCGGACCCTTAAATGACTTCGTAAATCATGGTGGAGTGAGTGAGGGTCATGACCTTACTGTAGTGCCTGTGTGTGTGTAAACTCCAGGTAAATTGTATGTAAACCAGGTAAACTCCAGGTTAATTATATGTAAACTACAGGTAAACTTCAGGTAAATTATATGTAAACTACAGGTGAACTCCGTGTAAATTAAACGTAAACTTCAGGTAAACTCCAGGTGAACGTGTCGACTTGAGGTGCTGATTGTGTGAAGGTTTTTGAACGTATTGATGCAGTTCCAGGTAGCTAAGAGCAATGTGAAGGTAATAACAAACCACCACGGAAATCAGTGAACGTAATTACAGGTTCCCCAGGTAACTACGCAGGTGATGGCAGAACTCCGGGAGAGGTGGTGGTGAACGATGTGTGTGTGTGTGTCAAGTCACTTTAAGAACTCCCAGGTTGAAATAACAACACTTTGAGTAAGAACATCAGCAGAAACACGGGTAGGAACAGCAGCAGCAGCAGAAGCATCACCAGCAGGAGTACAAGTTACACACAATTGATGACGTGATTGGAGGTTGGGAAGCGGAGGTAACATTGACGACACACGACCATGGAAGTGATGCAAAAAGTCGATTCTGCCGCCTGCCTTGAGAGACGCCCTGCAGGGTTGAGACGCCGCCTCTTGGGGAGTGAGTGACGGCCAAGCTTCTATTGATGGACAACATTGGCAAAAAAATTATCGACTAGAGATGTGTGGAAGAAAGTCGGTGGATTAGTCTTACGTTTGAAGCTTAAAAGACATCCCAGCTTGATTTGATCTTATTTAAAACACCTTTCCTTAGAGACGGAGTAGGAGGGGGTAGGTTAGGTTAGCATTAGGTTAAGTTAGGGTGTTTTAATCATGACGTGAAATAAGTTTGTGGTTCCTGGTCTTCACATGATCATACTTGTAACGTCACTTACTGTTTCACTTAAGTGGTGTGTCTTTGCCCCGTCAGCTGTGACGTAATGACAGTTTTATCATCGTACATACAGCTGCGTCAGGAGGTTGTCAGGCGAAGCTACTGATGGTGCAGAAGGACGCGTTATACAGGTGGTTGTGGTTTGGTTAGATGCAGGTTGGTGTTGGTTATTAATGGTGGTAGTCACTTACGAGGTAAGGTGGGAGGGTATCCTTTAGTTTACCTGCCTTATAATTCACCTATGTATTTTACCTGTCTTAGTGTAGCTACCTGTGAGTTTAACTGCCTTATAATGTACCTGTCAGTATACCTGTGTAGTTTACTTGTTTTATACTATACCTGTTAGTTTACCTGTCATAGTTTACCTGGGTGGGAGGGCTCTCGACCATTCCCTCGCCTGACCACCTTCAAGAGATATAATTTCTCCTTACCTGGCCTGTACCTGTCCCTTGTCACGCGGGTATTCTTTATGTATTGGGGAGAATTCTCTTGCGTTCACTTGCGTTGGGTTTCTGTCGTAGTTGCGTCAGTTACCATACAGTGTTGATCCGTACGAGTTACATATACTGACATTAACCTACGTTGATTCCCGGCTTTGACCTGCATCGGCTCCCGGCATTGACCTGCATTGGTTTTCTGGAATTTTTGCGTCCCCCCCCCCCCCCCCTCACACCTGTTGAGTGAGGGGCCGCTCTTGGCTGGCTAGATAAATGAGGCTCGTCTGTTTCCCACGCCACACAGGGTGGTTGGGGGGGGGTACTGCAGGGAGAGCAGGGGGATTGATGGAAATGGTGTGTGTGGGGCAGGGGAGGGCTTTTGCGGGGTTATGGGGAGAGGCGTTGATGGGAGGGGACCCACTCTCATCCCTACTCCTTCGTTTTATAGACATTAGTTACACACAGGTTGGCACGGTTCTCACATCCAGTCCTTTGCGTAGGGGGGCACATCAAGGCCTCCTGAAGCTTGGGTTTTGGGGGGATCCTCTACCCCCCCCTCTCTCCTTAACGGGGGGGGGGAGAGGTATTGAACTCCAAACTCTTCTATGTACTAGTAAGTTTCAGTGCTACATACCTGAAGTGAAGCTTACCTGTAATTACCTGAAACTTAACCTACCTGGAATGTAGCTTACCTGGTAATTTGCCAACCACAAAAAAACTACTTCACTTGAGTTGTAACAGTACTTTCTCACCTGGTGGTAGTTCCTGGGGGCTCATGCCGCTCCCAAATATAAACAACAAACTGTATTTTTCTTTCATGAGTTCCTCCCCCACCCCCTTCTGACCCATCACACTGTTTGTCTTTCTAAACTACTACAGGTGTTTGGGCTCAGGTGGGACATGGTTCAAACTGGGTTATGATGACCAATTGCCAGGTTACTTGCGGGGTTATATACACCTGTCTGTATATACACCTGTCTGTATATACACCTACCTTGTCCTTGGCCAGATAATCACTTTGGTTCATTGTCTATATTAGGTTGTTACCTGGTGTGTACGTGGTCAGGTAAGCCAATTAATTCCTGGGGGTTACTTGGCGTGTGCTTGGCCAGGTAAGAGCCAGGTAAACTGTCTATATGGTAATTAAAGGTGAGCCATTGTCGTGTGTAAATGAGTCTGTTTATAGTTTTGATCTATGTATTTTTTTATTGTATTCTTATAAAAGTGTGTGGGTGTGTGTGTGGGTTTTTTTTTCAAGGTCCCTCCTGTTCATGACACCAGGTAGGCAGGCAGGCAGGCAGTCAGTCAAGACCCACTAAACTGTTCCCGCTTGCTTGTCACATCTCCCACATCTGCACTAACCTTGCCTCCACCCCCCTTCCTCCTCCACCTTCCAGCCACCTGCGTCCATTAATTGCTTCGAAATGGTTGATGTTTATTGATTAGCTAAAATAATCGAGTTTTCTTTCTTCTTCTCTCTCTCTCTCTCTCTGTATAAAGAAACATTTATTAGAAGGAAAGTCATGCTTCCAGATAGTACAGACATAGACTGGAAACACCACACTTTGTGAAAGGAGATAATGAAAGAGATTGACGAGAGAGAGGAGGAGAGAAAGAGAGAGAGAGAGAGAGAGAGAGAGAGAGAGAGAGAGAGAGAGAGAGAGAGAGGAGAGAGAGAGAGACTCAACACTATTACCATTCAGGCTGGGTATGACAGTCTCTCCTCCTCCTCACTTCATTGACTATACTTGAGAAACTTGATCCATCCCTTGTTCGATCCTCTGGGGACCCTGAGGGAGGCATGGGCGGGAGATTGGAGGAAGAGGAAGGAAGAGAGGGAGGGAGAATGGAAGAGGAAGGTAAGGCGGGGAGGGAATATACCTGGTTGATGTGTGTGTGTGGAGAGAGAGTGAACTTGTTGAAGGTGATGGACAAGTACACAACGTGAAGGACTTGGAGGAAGACACTCGACATTCTTTCTCCTTCCTTCCTTCCTTCCTTCCCTCTCTCCTTCAGTAGGCCATGTCGTCATCCTTCATAACGTTTACTTGAAAGGGAGACGTAGTTAGAAAAAGAGTGCCTCCTCCTTCTTCCTCTTCCCTCCTCCTCCCTTTCTTCCTCCCCTTCTTCTCCCCTTCCTCCTCCACCCCCTTCTTCCTCTTCCCACCTCCTCCTCAGCTCCCCAGGTAGGAGTCAAGATCAACCGGCCTCTGTTATTGCTGCAAGTCAACACATGAACCACAACAGCCTGACTGATGAAGAACCTTGGAGCAAAAGTTGACGCATTCCATCACGAAAAACCCCCTCCCCTTAGCCTCCCGGGGGTGTTCAGGGGGGTGGGGGTAAGGGGAGGATAGCAGGGGGTGTTGTGTAAAGGGAGGGGATAGCAGGGGTTAAAGGGGGTATTGTGTAAGGGAAGGGGGGATGGTGCGAGGGAGAGGGATTGGGGAGGGGAGGTAGTTGAGGTGAGGGCGGGGGGGGGGTGATGGTGATTACAGCAGACAAGGTCACGACGTGTCCAAGTGTTTCCTGTGGCGCTATCAACACCCACCTGCCCCACCAACCCACCCAGCCCACTCACCTGTCTTCTACCTGGCGTCAATTCTTCCATTAACTCCTTCAGTCTCTTATCTCTGGTCTATCATCAAGATCTCGCCCCAGTAACGTGATCTACTAATTACTCCCTTTACCTGTACCTTGTGGGCGACCAATACCTGCCACACTAGAGCCAGGTAGGGTTAGGTTAGGTTAGGTTAGTTTAGTTTAAGGTGGAATTCCGTCTCTACTCCGTCTTGAGGGCCTCCGCTGGTAGTGCTTCTTGTCCCGGATGTTTACAATTGTGGAGTGTACTTACTGTATTGCACTCACTTAGCGATTATATACTCGTACTTACTCGCCTACTCGCTCACAAACTCACTCACTCGTTCACTTGTGTGTGTGTGTGAACGTCAGAGATATACAGTATATGGTGACACATTAATATTTCTTAAAGATACAACTATATAAATATTTAGTATGTGATTAATATTCTCACATAATTCACTTTAAGTAAATTAGTAGTTAATGAATCATGATATTATATGTTTAAGCTGAAATGTTTATATACAGGTAATTTAATATATGATACTGGTATATTTTATAGAGGTGAGTTAGGTTAAGTGTAGCCTCAGTACGTCGTGGCCCCACTACTTGAGGGATTATCGTGACCTTTGACACACAACACCTGAGGTTAGATTAACATACGACACAGGTGCCGCCATTTATAACGGGTACAGTTGATGACGTGTTTTGTGAGATGTGGCACCACTGTTTGTTTACATGGTAGTAAAACTAGCTGAATGGGCTGAACTATCCTCGCTATAGTAACCAGACCAAGGATGGTAAATAAACAGTCCTCCTTTATCTGTCACTGGCTCGTATCTCTGGTCTAGTGGGTGGTGGTGGTGGTGGTGTCACATCTCTCAAAACACACCAGTCATTTTGTATATAATATAGTAAAAAGTAAAGACCAGAACAATGGTGAAATAAAAAATACCTGTTTCCACCCTGAGAAACACAGGTGCAGGTAAACTCTCCCTCCCTAAACATTTTAAAAGGCCAGGAAAAGAAAGAATTGGTGAACACTTTTTTTACTGTTGGTGTCCTTTATCACAGTTAGTGGACCACCACCTCACCTGTGTACCTCACCTTTCTGTGGTCACTGTACGTAATGTTTAAGCTTCCTGATTTACTTGGTGTGTGTGGACCAAAAACGTACACAACTTTGACGGGAAACTATATATCATAATATCCAAGACTTAACTCAGGTGTGTGTGGTAGTGACCCTCCTGGTGTGTGGTAGTGACCCTCCAGGTGTGTGTGGTAGTGACCCTCCTGGTGTGTGGTAGTGACCCTCCAGGTGTGTGTGGTAGTGGCCCTCCAGGTGTGTGTGGTAGTGGCCCTCCGGGTGTGTGTGGTAGTGGCCCTCCAGGTGTGTGTGGTACACTTCACCAAACGCCTTTTAACTAGTTTTCATCTCCTATGAAAGTCGTTCCTTGTTCAGTATGCTTATCCATGTGTGTAGACTGCTGGGCCTCGCCTCATTCGGGTCCCGTTGACTGGTTACCGTCTGGGCAGATACATACGTACGGTAAACCTTCCCCTCAAAGTACGGTAAAGTTTTCTTTTAATTTCGACACCATTTTAGCCCGCTGTTATTGTATCTAAAGTGTTCAAAAGGTGAATTAATTACGAGGCGTTTTTACATCTCCAGAGCGTGGTATAATTTAAACTACGAACCTTTGAGAAACCATCTTTGTACCGTAGTTAAGAGGTGGTGGCGGCATGTTACATCTCTATATAGAATGTCATATTTAACGCACAGGCTTCTCGAGATATCCTTGCTAGTAGTTAAGATGTAAAGACACGCGTTACATAATGTATAATTGTTAAAAAAATGGAAACTTCACTGACTACATTATCATATCACGCATAGCAACATCATTCACCATAACAACAGGAGGACAGACAGACAGACGCTGAGATCAAAATAGCCGAATGTTGAGGTAGCCAGCAATTCAAGACCAAGGCCAAACTTACGATCTTCTTCAGAGTCCCCAGTCTTGGCCTACCACTGCACCACCACCCCACCCAGAGCCGCTCACTAGTTCCCAGTGTCGCTACCCACACTCCATGGCGGCTCAGTAATCAACTTTATCTCCACTAACCTCTGGCTTTACTCCCTTAGTCTTTACCTTTAAGTAGCATTTTATACGCTGACGTAACTTTATTGTGCTTCCCAACTACAGGTTTACGACGGTGGTGACGGGAGACTAGCGTAGTAACTAAGGGCCAGCCATTTTATACACGGTAGCCCTTAGACAGACTTTATATAAATTAACCACCATTCGAGCACCATACATTACTCCAATATCTAAAAGTAGTAAATATTAACATAAGTGTTTATAGCCATTCGGTGCGATTAGTAATGAAAGCTTAAAATGGTGGTGAAGGAGGAGTGACTTGCCTAACTGGTAACTAACGGGGTGGCGGCAGCAGCAGCCGGGTTGAGTCTCCCCACTACCTGTGCTCTGCACCCGTGAGGGACCCTCTCTGACCTGATCCTTCCCGCTACTCCTGCTACTTCACAAGGCCACCCAAGCAATAATGTCGCTGCCGTCCTGAAATGAGGAGGGGAGAGTGTAGACGCGGGTGCGGTGTTGCCAGTATTTGTATAGTGGGGTGAGACGTGGCAACAGGTTGAGGCGGGGGCGGGCCGTACCTTGGGTTATTTTGTTACTTTAATCTTTCGTCTTAGATGGCCCATGTTATCTTTAATAATATAGAGATGTTGACACAGAGGGCAGACTGGGCTTCACTTGGCCTATCAGCAGCAGTTACCACACCCTGTAGCAAGAAGTTGGATGTAAAGCGTAATGTGTAGGGTGCGGCGCGGCTGGTGCAGAGGGCACAAGGGAGCCCCACAACTTTACGGAAACAATTTCTCACCCTTGATACGAAATTCTCCATACTAGAAGCACGTCGCTGGATGAACTTTACACCATATTTAAACTTGATATTATTTTGTTTAATAATCTTATTCTAGGACAGTATTGTTCCTGAACTACTATAATAAACAAAAATGCATCTGGGAATTCCTTACAAACTCACTAACACATACAGGGGTGACACTATACGGGTAGTGTATATAAAAGCGCTTCGTCGAAAACTAAAAATATCCCACTTTACACAGTATCTCCCTTGATCAACCAGATACAACAGTCAAGCTTTGGTAATAATGCTGCCTCGACTTACTCAACAGAATTTACCCGGACTGTCATTCTTGTGTGACAATAACAAAAGACGATCGCGTTGCGGCCACTATTCATCAACTCCATCACAAACAATATTGAGGAGAAAACTTGACAGGGTCGTATCTCACCCCACCACCTCCTGTAGTCCCCGCCTGAGCTTCATATACCAATTTATTCTCATAACTAGAGATTTGAGATAGCATTTAAATGGCTCAGCCCGGCAACAAACACAAAGCTGCCGGACGAAATGGGGCGTCGGAATTGTACCATGACTTAGCCGGTTTTTGAACGCGTTTGTACATAAATCAACTGCTTAAGTCTTTGTGTATTGTTGCTCCTGTGTATATAGCTGGGGTAGTGTGTATAGTTGTGTATGCAGTATATTACTTCTAACTCTGTATAACAGTGCACCAAGATAAGAAGATTCTCACACACACACATTCTCTTTCTCTTATGACTCATGGGAAACAAGTTCTGAAAAAAATACTTGCGGTTTGGAGGCCGGCGAGCAGTTTACCTGTCGGAATCCTGAGTTTACTTGAGTTTACCTTTGGTTTAATCGAGTTTACCTGGAGTTTACTTGGAGGAGTCTTTGAGCTTACCAGAAGCTTAAGGAGTTTACCCCCTTTAAGTTTACATACAGGAATTCTAGAGTTTACGAAAGTTCTTCGTGTGAAACTTATTGTATTTCTTATGGTTAAAACTTCACACACACACACACACACACACACACACACACACACACACACACACACACACACACAACCTCGATGATCACGACATATTTAGAAATTCTGAAGAGTAAAGTGTTTTGTATTACCTGGGCGATATTACTACCTGGCGGCCATATTGTCAATTGGTTAGGTTAGGTTATGAGCGTCAGTGATAACGTAACTTAAAACTGCCCTGAATTGATGTTTTACCTGGAGGATATACACCTTTCCTGCAGGATATACACCTTACCTAGAGGATATACACCTTACCTGCAGGATATATACTTTCAAAGGTTATTTCTCTCTCTCTCTCTCTCTCTCACACACACACCTGACCTTAACTAACACCCCGTACCGTAACGCCCCCGTGATCAACCAGACTGTTACTGTCGTGTGTCATTAAGGTGTAATTGTGTGGCTGATATACCTTTGAGTCGGTGGTTGTGGTGTACCTGTAATTAACGCATTGAATATTGGATAAGGTATGCGGTGTTTTTTTTGTTTTTTTAGGGGGAATTTTGGGTCGTGTGTGTGTGTGTGTGTGTGTGTGTGTGTGTGTGTGTGTGTGTGTGTGTGTGTGGACCGGCTTCTTACACTACACCCAGCTGTACACTCTGAGGCCTGGGTCGTGTACAGTGCAGTGAGGGTACCAGGTGGTGTGGCATCGCTCTAGTTAACATGAAGGAAGGAAGGAAGGAAGAGGAGGAGGAAGGAAGAGGGAGGAGAGAGAGAGAGAGAGGGGAAGGAAGAAAGAGGGAGATGAGGAGGAGGAGGAGGAAGGAAGAAAGAGGGAGGTGGGGAGGAGGAGGAAGAGGCAAGGAGGTGGGGGGGAGGAGGAGGAAGAGGCAAGGAGGAGAGGAGGAGGAGGAAGAGGCGAGGAGGAGGAGGAGGAAGAGGCAAGGAGGAGAGGAGGAGGAAGGTCATGTCGTCTCTGGAAGCTAGTGTGTGTTTGTAGACGTGACTCCGTTCTGCTCTCACACCCTTTGAGCATTGTGTGATCACCTGGCCTTAGTAAACACCTAATGTATAATGTGTATGCTCGTGTGTATGTATGTATGTTATTGTTTGTTATTAACCTTGATCACCTTGGCTGTTATTATATGTTAGCTGTATGTCCACGTATTGTATTTTTTATTATTTTATTGTTTGTTTTAAAGTTGGGTTTGAATGTGTGTAATGGGTTGTCTGTGTGTAATGGGTTGTCTGTGTGTAATGGGTTGTCTGTGTGTAATGGGTGTGGTTGTGCTGTATACGTGTGTGAGGGCATCCATTAAGTCAGGACATGACACGGGGAAAGAGTGATCAGAATTCATTGAATACAGTAGTGGAATGGATGTCTTATACTAGCTGTCAGGTTCATTGATCATGGGTTCGAATCCCCATTGAAGACGTGGTTTAGTAGTGGCTAGTGTTGTCATATTGTTTTGATCTTTTCCCCAAAACACGACTGACTCACTGACATGCAGACCACAGGAGGGAATCTATAGTATATCTACCTGGCTTTACCTGTGCTTTGTGTCGTTAGGTGCAGGTGAGGTAGGTGAGGGGTGACTCCTAATTTCCACAGTGTATCAGGCTTCTTGTACCCCCCTCCACCCCCCCCCCTCCCACCCGTAGACCACCACAAACTAAATAAATAAATAAAGTTTTGCATTTATTTTACAGTGATTTGTTTCTGGTAATATATATATTTAATTGTTTTGTTTTTCGTTTACAGGTGAGTGGTGAAGGAGGTGGCAGGTGGGGCATTTGTAGGTAGGTGCTGCACTACAGGTAATGACTTTATGGTGTCATCACTAGGTTAGGTGCTAAGGTGGTTGTGGTTGGTTGAGTGATTGAGGTGAGGAATTGAACACCTTCCGTGATATGTTAGTGTTGATGGTGTCAGTATTAACGTCACGTGTCGGCTTGTTGATGGTGTCAGTATTGTTAACTCTGAAGGTATAATTATTAGAGAACAGTGGCCGAGGTAGAAGATAACGCTTTACCTGTATAGTGAAGGTATAGTGAGGTGGTCCCAAAAGGTGTTGTCAGTCTCTCTATCTATGAAAGTGTTGGTTACGGTGGTGGTAATGTTGTCACCTGGGAACACCGCCATTCTATATTTACCTGAGGAAGGTGTAACTGCCACCCGCGCCAGGTCATTTAATATTGGTGTCGGTGGTAAGGGGGGGGGGGTGGGGTCGGAGCCTCAGCGGGCCTATCAACTTTGCTATGTCGTGTTTCCAGAGTACTTGGCTCTCTGGAGTGCTACACATCTGGAACACCTCTGGGACACCTCTGGGACACATCTCACTTGGCACCAGAGACGTACCCTACTCTCCCCCCACCCCAACACCCCCCCACCCCCCACAGGGAGTTGAATTAGTGTGTGTTTCTGAATTCCCTTTGACCTCAAGTTTAATGGAATATCCCCCTTGGAGGTTCTTCAGAGACGTTGATGTTTGCTCAAGGGATTTGATTCTGTTTTGTTGAGGAAGATAAAAAAAAAAGTAAGTTGAAAGTTTTAAGACTTATTATCCGGGCGAGAAAGGAAGAGAAAAAATTATCTTAGAAAGTTTTAAGTAAACTTTTGTCTCTGGTGTAACAAGAGGCTGAAGACGATTCCTGGAGCTGACAGTATATACAGCAGATGGAATTGGCAACGCTCTTAAGCCTCCCGGAACGTCGTCGCAAGCGGTGGGTACATTGAAAGGGATTGTGTAATGTCCGCCAAGAGAGATTGGATATACGAAAAGCTTCCAGAATGTTTCACCGTGAGCGATTCTTATACCGGTAGATCTAGACTGTTCTTAAGGGCTGATAGAACGTTGAAAAGCTTCTAGAATGTTCCACCTTATGTGATTGTTATGTATCTAGAATATTCAAGAGTCTATAGAACGTCGAAAAGCTTCTAGAATGTTCTCTGAGTGATTATTATACCAACAGATCTAGAACATTCTCAAGAGCCGATAGAACTTGGAAAGCTTCTAGAATGTTCTCTGAGTGATTTAACCTACTGAAGACATGTCTATATATCCTCACACGTATAATAATATAGATCTTCCAGAATATTCTCAAGAGTGAATGGAACGTTCTAGAACTCTTCAAGGTTTACCCAAATGTGTGTAGGGGATTCGAGTGTCATGGGTAATGAAGGAAATTTTGAGATATAATATTTGAAACGTTTTGAGAACCATCAAGGCAGTATTGGTAGTACCTTTTAAGTTCCATGCAGCTTCGGTGACGTTTCCAGAACCACAATAACGTTTCCAGTACCTCAAGAACGTTTCCAGAATCTCAATAACATTTTCAGAACGTCCTTAAGAACGTTTCCAGTACCTCAAGAACGTTTCCAGTACCTCAAGAACGTTTCCAGAATCTCAATAACATTTTCAGAACGTCCTTAAGAACGTTTCCAGTACCTCAAGAACGTTTCCAGAACCTCAAGAACGTTTCCAGAACCTCAAGAACGTTTCCAGAACCCCAAGAACGTTTCCATAACCTCGACTCTAAAATTCCAGGACGATGGGAATTAGCTTCCAGGAATCCAGGATCTTAGCTAATTCTCTCCTAGGCTCATTTAGTGGAGTGGTGGCGGTGATAGGGCAATAAGACACCTGTAATTACCACCTTAATTACCACCTGTTCTCAAGTTTTTATTTAATGTTTTATCTAAAGGTATTGGAGGTGTGACCGTGGGGGGGGGGTCGTTTGTGATACCTGAGACGAGGCTAGAGGCTTTAATAGTATGGGGAGGTGATGGTGAGGCTTATGGTGATGGGTTTGATAGTGAGGATGATAGTGAGGTGGTGGTGGTGATGATTTTGAGCATGAGTGATGGTTATAAGGAAATAATGATGGTAATAGTGATAATGACAGTTAATAATGATAATAATGTAAATTGATCGTAATAATGATAATAACAACAATGACACCAATAATAATAATAATGTTTACAGATAATAATAACCACACACACACACACACACACCATCATCATCAAAATCCCGCTACTTTAATTGACGTATCGTCACCACAACCCAACCTTGGTCTAATACACTAGCCTGGCCGACCAAGACACCTCGCATACACTGGAGGGAAGAATTTGACCTTTATTATAAAAGGTCATTAGGGGTGGACTGAGGAAGGTCATTGAGGTGGACTGAGGAGAATCCACAGGTATTCATAAGGTCACTGAGAGTTAAAAGATGGTTTATATATGTGGCCCCCCTTACCTTATTAATTACACACCTTGTTTTAGTGTTACCTGTGTTAGCTTACCTGTTCTAGGCAACAAGAACCTGGTGTGTGGTGTACCTGGTTTTATCTACCTGGGGGGAGGGGGTTCTGTGTCTTTGTCTAGAACCTGTGCCTCGCTATGTTTATGGGGGTTCTTTCCTCACTTGAACCCCTGCTTCTTAGTTTCGTTATAGTGGTTCTACTGACGGGAAGGTGGTGGTGACAGGTGAGACGGGGTGGTGATAATAACAAGGTGAAACAGGTGATGGTGGTAATGAACTAATAACAAATGTGACAGGTGGTGGTAATGATAGGTAACACAGGTGGTGATGGTGGCGGTAATGAGAAATGTGACAGGTAAGGGTGGTGGTGGTAATGACAGGTGAACAGGTAAGACAGGCAGCAGCTGGTGGTGGTGGCTGTTGTTGTTGTTGTTGTTGTGGGTTGATCAATATGGCTGCCTGGCCTTCGGGTGGGCTATTGTTAGTACTCGTTTGGCCCTCCCACCCACCCTGACCCACCCACCCACCCACATTAACCTACACACGATCTAACCTATATTGACCTACCCACATTGTTATTGACCCCTGGCTACCTTTCTTCCCCATTGACCCACACCTTAGACCACCCCGGCCCACTTCCCTGGCCCATCTGGCCATGGCTTCTCATGCCGTGTAGCCTGCCCGCTCTCTCTCTCTCTCTCTCTCTCCTTTCTTTCATTCATGTCTCCCTTCATCTCTTCTCCATTTTATCTCCTCCTCCTCTCTCCTTCTCCCTCCTCTTTGTCTTTCTCCTTCTTTTAGCCTCTTTCTCCTCCTATCTCTTGCTCCTCCCTTTCCTCCCCCTTCCCTTTGCCCTCCCCTCCCGGACTAATAACTTTGTTTACACAACAAAGAGACACACTCAAACTTTTGGTCTAAAATTGTTGCTTTTTTTACCAGAACCTAAAAGCAAAATTTAGAGAGAGTGGAGAGTGGTGGTGGGGGGGGGAGATAAGAGGGGAGAAGAAAGATGGGAACAAAGGGGAGGGGAGAAGAAATAGGAGGAGGGAAGAGTAGTGGGGGAGATAAAAAGAGAGGGGAGTTAATGGTTTCCTCCCCACCAGAAGGACACTATGAATTTTGGGTGATTATTAAGGGGCGTGGGGAGGTTACCTGGGTTTACCTTGGGTGTGTATTAGGCGGGGAGGGGAGGGGGAGGGCTGCTGCTCTTCACGTCTGCATTAGTGTGTGCAGACAAACTCAATGTTACTGTGTGTGTGTCTGACCAATCACTGTCCTCCTCGTTAGGTTAAATAAGGTTTAGGCCAATCAGCGCCAATCTCGTGAGTGGCCCAAAAAATATCTGACCAATCGACACATTCCTTCACGTGATGAAGTTCTGGCCAATCAGTTCAGTCCTTCAGAGAATAAACAGGACTTGCCAATCAGCACTGCCCTTTACTGGTCCTCCTGACGTTAAATATATCCTTGACCAATTAGGTTTCTCTTTTCCAGGTAAGACAACTCTTTGACCAATGAGTATCGTCCTGTCAGCATAAACAAAGCTCTTAACCAATCAGCTCCATTCTCTACACGTAAACAAAACACTAGCCAATCAGCTCCGTTATATAGTGAGTAAACTAACCTCGGACCAACCAGCGTCGCCCTAAAGGAATAAACAAAACTCTAGCCAATCAGCACTCCCCTCCAAACATAACAAAGCTCTTAACCAATCAGGCCCTTCCTCGAGGGGGGGTAAATAAATCCTTCACCAATCAGAGTCGTCCTCGGAGGATAAACAGGAAGCCTAAACAAACGAGGTTGTCCTTGGCGGGTCCTGTTAGGGATATTTTAGCGCGGCCAAATTACAGTTCTCTGAGGAAATCACTTTAATGGTCTGCTCAAGGAAGTTTGGCGAGTGGACGAGGGAGTGGCCCAGTGTTGTGAGGGTGTGAGGTGAGGTAGCCTTGTGTTGTGAGGGTGTGAGGTGAGGTGGCCCTGTGTTGTGAGGGCGTGAGGTGGCCCTGTGTTGTGAGGTGGCCCTGTGTTGTGAGGGTGTGAGGTGAGGTAGCCTTGTGTTGTGAGGGTGTGAGGTGGTGTGTATGTTGTGAGGTGTGGGGTGGTGTGTGTGTTGTGGGGTGTGGTGGTGTGTGGGTGTGGGGTGGGGTGTGTGTGTTGTGGGGTGTGGTGGGGTGGCCTTGTGTTGTGAGGTGTGGTGTGTGTGTTGTGGGGTGTGGTGGTGTGTGTTGTTGTGAGGTGTGAGGTGGTGGCCTTGTGTTGTGAGTGTAGGAGTGAGGTAGCCTTGTGTTGTGAGGGTGTGAGGTGGTGGCCCTGTGTTGTGAGGGTGTGAGGTGAGGTGGCCCTGTGTTGTGAAGTTGTGAGGTGAGGTGGCCCTGTGTTGTGAAGTTGTGAGGTGAGGCTGTTTGGTGGGGGTGCAAGGTGAGGTTATGTACTGGGGCTGTGAGGCGAGGGTGTGTGTTGAGGGTTTGTTATGAGTTAAGGCTGTGGTGTCTTGTGAGGCTGTATGATATGAGTGATGATTGTGTTGCAAGGTGAGGGTGTGTGTTGGAGGAGATGTTGCAATGTGATGCTCTATTGCAAGATGAGACATTGTACTCTGAGGGCATTGCAAGGTGAGGTGGCGTGTGTTGGTAGAGTGGTGATGTTGCAATTGCAGTGTAAGGATGTGTGTGTGTGCGGATGACTGGTGGTGTTGCAAGGTAGGAGCGTGTGACGATGCACAAGCAATTGCAATGTTGGGGGAATTACCCGTTAGTCACTCCCAGTGCCCGCGTCGCCTCTTGGGTAACTGTGTGTGTGTCCGCGCGCCTCTCTCTCTCTCTCTCTCTCTCTCTCTCTCTCTCCAAAACCCCTCACTTTTTCTCCTGTCATGTGCGTATTTATTCATGTGTGCATATACGTTATTTATCCGTGTGTGTGTGTGTTTTAAAAGTTCCATATATAAAAGAAAGATCGACTATAATTGCTTTAAAATGGCGTTGGTAAGACGTGAGATATAAAGCGAATATATTACTGTATATATCCAGTTTATATTAAGTCCCATGAAGGGTTATATAATGGTGATATATCGTGGGTTTGGTATACCATGAGTTCTATTTACTATGGGTTTACTATATCATGGGTTACTATATCATGGGTTTAATATATCATGGGTTAACTACATCATGGGTTCACTATATCGTGGGTTTACTATATCATAGGCCCACTATACCATGGGCCCACTATATCATGGGTTAACTGCATCATGGGTTTACTATATCATGGGTGCACTATATCATGGGTTCACTATATGATGTGTTAACTATATCATGGGTCAACTATATCATGGGCCCACTATATCATGGGCCCACTATATCATGGGTTCACTATACCATGGGTCCACTATATCATGGATTCACTATATCATGGGTTAACCATATCATGGGTTTACTATATCATGGGTGCACTATATCATGGGTTCACTATATGATGTGTTAACTATATCATGGGTCAACTATATCATGGGCCCACTATATCATTGGTTCACTATACCATGGGTTAACTATATCATGGGTTAACCATATCATGGGTTTGGTAATTCACGTGGGCATGTATCTGTATGAGTGTCTGTATTGATATAATGAATCCGGGTTTAATACAGACCTTGTGACGCCGCTATTAACACGAGACGAGGTGTGTGTGTGTGTGTGTGTGTGTGTGTGTGTGTGTGTGTGTGTGTGTGTGTGTGTGTGTCCCCCCCTTTGTGCATTCATGTGCGTATTTATTCATATGTAAGTTATTATTCGTGTGAATGTTTACATGTGCGTTATTGATCGTGTGTGTGTGGCATATATGTATGTCTTTGTGTGTATATTTTTGTACATTGTTATTTATTTCCTCTTAAATTACATTTTTCATTTATCATTCAAGTGATGAGCATGTGCGTTATTGTCCTGTATGTGCGTGTTTGTATGTTACAGGTGTGTGTACGTGCAGTTTGTTATATGTTACGTCTGTGTTTGTGTGTGAGAGAGGGAGGGAGGGAGATGAGAATAGCACCATCTTACCCTCTGGTCCCCCCTCTCTACCTCCTCTACCCCCTCTCTACCCCCTCTCTACCCTCTACCCCTCTCTACCCCTCTCTACCCCCCCTCTCTACCCCTCTCTACCCCTCTACCCCTCTCTACCCCTCTCTACCCCTACCCCTCTCTACCCCCCTCTACCCCCCTCTCTACCCCCCTCCCCTCTCAAGCTGCTGTGCCACAATGAACCAGTTAAGTGTGGCAAGTAGGTTGAGAAGAGGTGGTGATGAGAGGGTGTGGGGGTAAGGAATGTATGGGAGTGTATGGGGGTTAGGGGACAAACATGGCGTACACAGCTGGTCGTAATCACAAACATCTCCATAATTCGTCTATTCGCAGGCATTTAATCGATGTTAACGTTATGCTGGAGAGAGAGTGGGGAGAGGGGGATGGTGGGAGAGGGGAGGGAGGGGTGGTGGGAGAGGGGGAGGGAGGGTGGTGGGAGAGGGGAGGAGATGGTCGTAAGTTATAATTTGTCCTCAATATGGTGGTTAAGAATGTGTCACCTAATGATTAACCTAACCTAACGCTAACCTAGTCTAATCTAACTTAACACTAATCTAATCTAACACTAACCTAACTTCATCTCCCCAAATAGCGTTAGGGTGGTTAATCTTCAGGTAAAATAAGCTAAGGTGGAGACTCTTCAGGTTAGGTTAGTGTTTGATTAGGTTAGGTTAGGGTGATTAATTTTCAGGTGAATAGTATAAATTCTCCTAAGTTAAATTTCCCCGTAACTTTAAACTTACATAAATGTATAACTTTTTAAAACTATTAACATAACATGATAGATTCTCAGAGTATCTCGGGGGTTAGATTAGGTTAGGTTTATTATATACGTTCAGTTGTCGCAGGGAACTTTAAATGACTCGGGTAAAATTGTGTGTGTCGTTTGTCATTGTTTTTGCTCTCTCTCTCTCTCTCTCTCTCTCTCTCTCTCTCTCTCAGGTCAATATGCCGGGAACTCTGGGCATGTTGTGGGCATCCTAGCCAAATTGCGGTTGGAGGGTCATCAGTGCCCTCAGATGTGTCTTACCTCTCCTACTAGTGGTGGAGGGTAGTAATTACTTAGGGTTTACCTGGTTGTAAACAAACATGGCCGCCGTCATATTGGTTGGTTGTGACCAGAGGAATTGGCTGTGATTTACCTGGCCTGTACCTGGTGATGTTTGAGTACCTGGCTTGCACCTGGTGTTATGCTTGGGAGAGTTCACGGAAGCGTTGTGTGGCCGCGGGGGGTGTGCCTGGTGGGGCGGAACGGCCTTCAGGAGAGGCCGGCCTCGCCAGGTCTCGGGTCAGTGGAGAGGGACGGACGGCACCGCCCTGCTGGACCCCGCGTGGGTGATCACTCGAGGACACCTTCACCCAGGCGCCCTCACTCATTACCTCTATATGGCGCACACACACACAGGTACACACACAGGTAGCTACCCACACACAGGTACACACACAGGTAGCTACCCACACACAGGTAGCTACCCAGACACACACAGGTACACACACGGGTAGCTACCACACACACACACAGGGACACACAGGTAGCTCAGACACCTACACACACACACACGCACACACACACACACACACACGCACACACACACACACACACACACACACACACACACACACACACAGGATTCTGGTTGAGTAAGACTAAACGATTATTCTCTCCCCTAACTGGTGGTAAATAAAAGGTATTTATATGTAAATAAAGGTAGAGTCTCTGTGGAGTTTGGGCGCCATTTTTGTGCAAGAAACAGGAAGAGTTGACGAAGGAAGGAAGAGAAGGCGAAAGTGAGAGGGCAAGGGTGAAGGAGAGGGGATGAAGGAGAGAGTGAGAGGGGATGAAAGTGAGAGGGGATGAAGGAGAGTGAGAATGGGGAGGGTGTATAGGGGGTGGGGTGTGCTAATTCTTCACAGGTGTGGTTAAGAGGTGTCATACAGGTATATGGTGTGACGCAGGTGTAGAACAGGTGTAATAATATCGCCCGTGGTTGATGTGCCTCAGAGTACCCTATTATTTACACACACACACACACACACACACACACACAAGGACGTCCCCTGGAGGCGGTGATCCGTGGCAGGCCGCCTTACACTGCCATCCCTTGTGGTCACGCCTTGCTGAGTCCTGCCATCCTTCACCCTGATGAGTCTTACTTATCCTTCACCCTTGTCCTTAACCCTTACCCTTCACCCTAATCATTCACCCTTTTTCCCTTCCACCAGGTAAACACATTGCAGGTCGTGAAATGTAAACAGACTCTACCTGTCGATTCATTAGCGCAGGTAACACGCTCGTTAATCGAAGGTAGGTGTGTGTGTGTGTGTGTGTGTGTGTGTGTGTGTGTGTGTGTGTGTGTGTGTTGTAAAAGTGATAAATAATTTATTATTTACTTATAATTTGGACTTCATATTTACCTATTAAGTTAAAGTACATATAGTGTGGTAATTAAGAGTCAACTTAACATATACTTAATGTGTATGTAAGTGTGTATGTAGTGTGTATACCGTAAGTGTTTAAGTAATGTAGGGTGGCGCAGAGGTTAGCCAGTGCAGTAAGCGAGTTGTCCGATCTTTCTGGTGGGGTGATATAACTTAGCCAGCTTAAAGTGGTGTGGCTACCGGCTACCTACATCTTGACATGAGTTGGGTGGGGGGTTGTTAACACTCCTCTTTAGTTCAGGGTGTGGTTGTTGTTGTGTTAACGGCCGCTGCTACACCTTAAATGAATAGCCTTTTAAGGTGTTGTAAGGTCGAGTCATGTTGTTGATCACGAGAACCACTATTATGGATTGACCTGAGGTGACCCTTGCTTTAAGATTCTGTGCGGGGGCGTGGTTTGTGTGGGGGTCAGGTCGGATGGATGAAGGTGTTTTGTGAGGGTTAGGAAAGTTTCTCTCTCTCTTCTCTCTCAGGGGTGATAAAGGGAGGGGACCTGGAGAACACTACACAGGTAAACATTCAGGTAAAGTGTGTGCTATTCGGAGGCGTGGGTACGGTACCTTCTTTTTGTTTTATGTTACCCGATAGTGTGGGTCGTTCTCTCGCTCTCTCTCTCTCTCTCTCTCTCTCTCTCTCTCTCTCTCTCTGCCTTTTTTTCTCTAATTCTCTTTCTTGTCTCCCTCATTCTTTTCCCTCCCTCTCTTTTTTTCCTCTCTCCTTCCTTCTCTTTCTTCCCAACCTCCTTCCCTAACCTCTCCCTCACCTAACCTTCACTCACCCAACCTATCCTATCCTATCCTGGGGGCTGTTTCAAGTCCATTTATCCCTTCTCTTGTAGTCATTATAATCCTTCCAGGTGTATAATTATCTTGATTTATATAACTAGACCTAATTTCTATTCTCCCCCCCTCTTATGACCTTTGACCCGTGTGTGTGATTAATATATATATAAATGCAGGTAACTAGTTTAATATTGGAGATAGGTAAATACTTCCCCTGATTCTTACCTGGAAACCTACGCCTGATCTTTTCTTTTTTTCTCCCTTGGCCCAGAGGCTCGTGTAAATTGTGCTTGGTTGAGTAAAAGATTAAAAGAAATTTTCTATTTGATGAGTAGAAGACTGTAGGAGCCGCCATGATTGTAGGTGGGGAGGTGAGTGGAGGAGTGGGTGGGAGAGTGGGGGAGGTGGGTAGGTGAGTGGGGAGGTGGGTAGGTGAGTGGAGAGGTGGGTAGGATCCAGGTGTAGACTGTTTGAAGTGTTGGAGAGGGAGGAGGAAGGGTGACAGTGTGGGAAGAGGAAGGGTGAGAGAGAGAAAGGGGGAAGAGGAAGGGGAGAGAGAGAGAGAAACAGTGGGGAGAGGAGGGGAAGAGGAAGAGAGGGAGAGGTAGGGAAGAGGAAGGAAGAGAGAGAGAAACAGTGGGGAGAGGAGGGAAGAGGGAGAGGGAGAGAGGGAGGGAGAACTCTGCAAAAAAGGTGTTGTAGCAAAAACATCTGCACATTGCATTCCTTTGAGGAGCTCCACCCAGTGTGTGTGTGTGCCCCCGCCCTTTTCCCTCCCTCCCCCCTGTCTGGTAGATCCACGCCCACACTACCGCACCCCCCCTACGCCCACAAACCAGATGTCATGCCAAACACGCCCGGAGTTAAACGCCAACACACCCACACGACATAAATACACCCGGACACCCACAAGGTAAAGACGCTTGTAGGTGGTGGGTGTGGTGGAGCTGAGGTGGGTGGGTGTGGTGGGCTGAGTAGTGTGGTGGGTGTGGTGGGCTGGGTGGTGGGTGTGGTGGGCTGAGTGGGTGGTGGGTGTGGTGGGCTAGCAGGTGGTGGTGGGTGTATGCTTGGGTGGGTGGGTGTGGTGGGCTAGTGGGTGGTGGTGTGGTGGGCTAGTGGGTGGTGGGTGTGGTGGGCTGAGTGGGTGGTGGGTGTGGTGGGCTAGTGGGTGTGGTGGGTGTGGTGGGCTAGTGGGTGGTGGGTGTGGTGGGCTAGTGGGTGGTGGGTGTGGTGGGCTAGTGGGTGGTGGGTGTGGTGGGCTAGTGGGTGGTGGTGTGGTGGGCTAGTGGGTGGTGGGTGTGGGTGGGCTAGTGGGTGGTGGGTGTGGTGGGCTGGTGGTGGTGGGTGTGGTGGGCTGCGTGGTGGGTGTGTGGTGGGCTAGTGGGTGGTGGGTGTGGTGGCCTTGGGTGGTGGGTGTGGTGGGCTGAGTGGGTGGTGGGTGTGGTGGGCTAGTGGGTGGTGGGTGTGGTGGGCTGTGGGTGGGTGGGTGTGGTGGGCTAGTGGGTGGTGGGTGTGGTGGGCTGGCGGGGTGGTGGGTGTGGTGGGCTGGGGGTGGTGGGTGTGGTGGGCTAGTGGGTGGTGGGTGTGGTGGGCTAGTGGGTGGTGGGTGTGGTGGGCTAGTGGGTGGTGGGTGTGGTGGGGTGGTGGGTGTGGTGGGCTGGGGTGGTGGGTGTGGGTGGGCTAGTGGGTGGTGGTGGTGGGCTAGTGGGTGGGTGGGTGTGGTGGGCTAGTGGGTGGTGGGTGTGGTGGGCTAGTGGGTGGTGGGTGTGGTGGGCTAGTGGGTGGTGGGTGTGGTGGGCTGGTTGGGTGGTGGGTGGTGGGCTAGTGGGTGGTGGGTGTGGTGGGCTAGGGGTGGTGGGTGGTGGGCTAGCGGGTGGAGGTGGGTGTGGTGGGCTAGGGGTGTGGGTGTGGTGGGCTGGCGGGTGGTGGGTGTGGTGGGCTAGCGGGTGGTGGGTGTGGTGGGCTGGGTGGTGGGTGTGGTGGGCTGGGTGGTGGGTGTGTGGTGGGCTGCGGGTGGTGGGTGTGGTGGAGCTAGCGGGTGGTGGGTGTGGTGGGCTAGCGGGTGGTGGGTGTGGTGGGCTGGCAGGTGGTGGGTGTGGTGGGCTAGTGGGTGGTGGGTGTGGTGAGCTAGTGGGTGGGTGGGTGTGGTGTGGGCTGGTGGGTGGTGGGTGTCGTGGGCTGGTGGGTGGTGGGTGTGGTGGGCTAGTGGGTGGTGGGTGTGGTGGGCTGTGGGTGTGGGTGTGGTGGGCTAGTGGGTGGGTGGGTGTGGTGGGCTGGTGGGTGGTGGGTGTGGTGGGCTAGTGGGTGGTGGGTGTGTGGTGGGGCTGAGTGGGTGGGTGGGTGTGGTGGGCTAGTGGGTGGTGGGTGTGGTGGGCTAGCTGGGTGGTGGGTGTGGTGGGCTAGTGGGTGGTGGGTGTGGTGGGCTGAGTTGGTGGGTGTGGTGGGCTGGTGGGTGGGTGGGTGTGGTGGGCTAGTGGGTGGGTGGGTGTGGTGGGCTAGCGGGTGGGTGGGTGTGGTGGTGGGCTAGTGGGTGGTGGGTGTGGTGGGCTAGGGGTGGGTGGGTGTGGTGGGCTAGGGGTGGGTGGGTGTGGTGGGCTAGTGGGTGGTGGGTGTGGTGGGCTAGTGGGTGGTGGGTGTGGTGGGCTAGTGGGTGGTGGGTGTGTGGGTGGGCTAGTGGGTGGTGGGTGTGGTGGGCTAGTGGGTGGTGGGTGTGGTGGGGCTGGCGGGTGGTGGGTGTGGTGGTGCTGGGTGGTGGTGGTGTGGTGGGCTAGTGGGTGGTGGGTGTGGTGGGGCTAGTGGGTGGTGGGTGTGGTGGGCTAGTGGGTGGGTGGGTGTGGTGGGCTAGTGGGTGGTGGGTGTGTGGTGGGCTTGGGTGTGGTGGGTGTGGTGGGCTAGTGGGTGGTGAGTGTGTGGTGGGCTAGTGGGTGGTGGGTGTGGTGGGCTGCTGGGTGGTGGGTGTGGTGGGTTGCTGGGTGGTGGGTGTGGTGGGCTAGCGGGTGGTGGGTGTGGTGGGCTAGCTGGGTGTGGGTGGGTGTGGTGGGCTGGGTGGTGGGTGTGGTGGGCTAGCGGGTGGTGGGTGTGGTGGGCTGGGGTGGTGGGTGTGGGTGGGCTAGTGGGTGGTGGGTGTGGTGGGCTGCTTGGGTGGTGGGTGTGGTGGGCTGGCAGGTGGGGTGGGTGTGGTGGGCTAGCGGGTGGTGGGTGGTGTGGGCTGCGGGTGGTGGGTGTGGTGGGCTAGCGGGTGGTGGGTGTGGTGGGCTGTGGGTGGTGGGTGTGGTGGGCTGAGTGGGTGGTGGGTGTGGTGGGCTGGTGGGTGGGTGTGGTGTGGGCCTAGTGGGTGGTGGGTGTGGTGGGCTAGCGGGTGGTGGGTGTGGTGGGCTGGCGGGTGGTGGGTGTGGTGGGCTAGCGGGTGGTGGGTGTGGTGGGCTAGCGGGTGGTGGGTGTGGTGGGCTAGCGGGTGGTGGGTGTGGTAGATCAGTGGGTAATGTCACGGGGCGGCCTCCCCTCTTATCTTCTTCCTTCTTCTCTCCCTCTTATCCCTCTCCTCCTCCTCTTATCCCATTCCTTCCCTTCTTATGTTCTTCCTCCTTTTATCCTCTTCCTTTCCCACCTTTGATCCAATTAAGCTTCATCGGAGTTGACGGGACAACCTGTACCTGTATACTGTACCTGTCCGTGTGTCTGTACGTGTATACCTGTCCATTATACCTGTATCTGTACTTGATTGTTATTGTAGAGACGGGGGTGCTGTGACCTGTTTGTTGACGACACAGACGGACAGAGGCTTATGACCTGTAACAACCCTAAACCCCTTACACCCTAAGCCCCTTACACCGCCTAAACCCCCTTACTCCCTTACACCACCCTTACACCCCTCTTACACCACCCTTACCTCTGAGGTGAAGGCTCAGGACAGCCTTAAGACTCCGTGTGTGTGTTTAATGAGGAGGTGAGGCTTAAAGAAGAGAGACTCAGGCTACCCTCGGGTGAACCACGGCTCACCTGTCCCCTTACTCTCCTCTCGACTCACTCACCTGCCCCCTTACTCACCTGTCCACTCGCTCACCTGTCCCTTTACTCACCTGGCCATTTACCTGTCCCTTACTCTCCTTTCTACTCACTCACCTGTCCCTTTACTCACCTGTCCACTCGCTCACCTGGCCACTCGCTCACCTGGCATTTACCTGTCCCTTACTCTCCTGGCCATTTACCTGTCCCTTACTCTCCTTTCTACTCACTCACCTGTCTCTCTGCTCACCTGTCCACTCGCTCACCTGGCCACTCGCTCACCTGTTCACTCACTCACTCACTCACTCACTCACTCAAAATGCTGCACCAAGATAGATTCTCAAATGGTCGTATTTTTAGTTTTTTCTCCTCCAGACTAAAGCTGTGAGAATATATCAAAATGACTCTGATTGACTCATTAACTGGCTCTCTGCTTCTCTAACTGGCTCTGACTGGCTCACAAACTGGCTCTCTTTACCTCTTTAATTGGGCTAACTGACTCTAACCGGCCGCTTTCTCTTTCTTTAACTGGGTAACTGGCTCTGATTGACTCATTAACTGGCTCTCTGCTTCTGTCTCTAACTCCCTTTAACTGGCTCCTAACTGGCTCACTAACAAAGCTTAATTCTCAAAATGTTCTCCCTTGTAACGCTTTTCTCCCTTCCCCCTTATCTCCCTTCTTCCTTCTCCTTCCTTCTCCCTATCCATTTCAACATTTATTCACTCCTATGCTATGTCTCTTCCTTCTTCTTCACCTTCCACCACCATTCCTCCTCTTCCTCCTCTTCTTCTCCTCCCTCCCTCCTCCTACACACCCTGAGGGCAGCAGTAGCATCAGTGTAAATAGTGTGTGTGTGTGTGTGTGTGTGTGTGTGTGTGTGTGTGTGTGTGTGTGTGTGTGTGTGTGTGTGTGTGTGTGTGTGTGTGTGTGTGTGTGTGTGTGTGTGTGTGTGTGTGTGTGTGTGTGTGTGTGTGTTGTTATCTAGCTAGCAGGGGGTATAAGGTCGTAGGTAGCGGTGCAGGGTAAGGGTGGCGTCCTTACCTGCCTCAACACTCCTACCAGCTTCTGAATTAATGCCTTGACCGGTTTTGCCCCCCCACTCACACCTATGGGGACACTCTTCCTCCTCCTCTCCTCCTGCCCCTTCCCCCTCCTGACAAATCAGGTGAGGTATGCGGTTCAATGGCCTATACCTTGCAGACACATACATACATACATACATACATACATACATACATACATAAATACCAAAAAGTCACACACACACACACACACACACACACACACACACCGTCCACTGCCCTGGATGGTACGACTCTTCACCCTTGTCCTCAGGGTTACCTGGCCTGGTGGCTCAGGTGTTGTGATTGCTGGCAGGAAGGACTCAGGTGTCTTGCCTTACTGCCTGCAATGGTTGGGATGTGACCCCCCACTCGCTCCCTTAAATTGGTCCACATCTCCTCCTGTTTCCCTCTCCCCTCCCTCTCACCTTTCCCCTGCCCTCCCTTGCCTCTCCCTCCCCTCCCTCATCCCTTCCCCCTCCCCTCCCCTCCCCACCTCTCCCTCTCCCCTTTTCCATCATTACCTGGAAACTGGAATGGTCTTAGTCTTCACCTCTCCCATCTTTACCTGGGCACGTCTTGGTCCCTCCCTCCCCTCCCTCCCTGGGTGAGGGTGTACTGTCTCGTCTTCATCTTGCACCACCCTGTGTTCGGTCCACCTCCAGTCATGAAGTATCTTGCTAACTCATCGTGGGTTTTTTTTGTTTTGTTTTGTCGCAGTTGTTGTTTGTTTACTGTCTTGTCCAGGTGTGTGTGTGTGTGTGTGTGTGTGTGTGTGTGTGTGTGTGTGTGTGTGTGTGTGTACTGTATATATTAGTAGTGTTAATAGCATTGAGAGAGAGAGAGATTTACCATCGTAATCCATCTCATATTATTGAACCATCTTTCAGTCTTCCACTAACTATCCACACCCGTCTAATTACCACTAGAGTCATTACAGACCACAAACACACTCTTATTGATCATTAGTATTAACCTTCCTTGTTTATCTCTTTACAGGTATGTGGTGGATGGTGTACACTGATGGAGAGGAGGAGCAGGTGAGTTACAGTTACTCCTTCTCCTCATCATCCCTCTCCCCTCATCCTCCCTCCCCATCCCTCTCCCCATCATCCCTCTCCCCCATCATCCCTCTCCCCATCCCTCTCCCATCATCCTCTCCCCCATCATCCCTCTCCCCATCCCTCTCCATCCCTCTCCCCCATCCCTCTCCCCATCCCTCTCCCCCATCCCTCTCCCCATCATCCCTCTCCCCCTTAAGATCGTTACTTCACCCACAGCTCTCGTTTTATGACTC
Source organism: Homarus americanus (assembly GCF_018991925.1). Lineage (NCBI taxonomy): Eukaryota > Metazoa > Arthropoda > Malacostraca > Decapoda > Nephropidae > Homarus > Homarus americanus. The sequence continues at coordinate 530,597 of NW_024743478.1, forward strand.
CTCCTACCTGTGTTTTTCCGTGTGTGTGTGTGTGTGTGACGGGACGGATTAGGCCTCCTTACTGCCGTCAACACGAGATTCAATCAAGTGACGCGTACAGTACACACACACACACACACACACACACACACACACACACACACACACGCGCGCGCGCCCATAATTGTTTGCCTAGAGTTTACCTTTATTTAATTCAAGGAACAACATCTCATATAACACCTGTAATCACCAAAAGTTGCAGGAAGAGGAGGAAGAGGCAATACAAACACTAACATTCATTCTCATTTTATGTCTTCTTCCTCTTCTCTTCCTCTCCCTACTTCGCCTACTCCTCCTCTTACACCTCTTCCTCTTTTTGCTACTACTCTTCCTTCTCCTCCTCCTCATCTTCCATCTCCTCCTCCTCGCCCTTGGCATGTTGGTCGTTCCTGGGCATGGAGCATGACTTTAGCTGGAGCATACCTGGCATACTGCTTGAGCCACCGCGGTCACACACACACACCTCTCCCTCCTTCACCTCTCACCCACCCTCACCTTACACCCACCCACCCTCACCTCTCACCACCTCCTTACCAGCAAGAAAAGTCCCTTTCCTTCCCATCCTTACCCCCACCTCTCCCTCACCCCCACCTACTCCCTCACCCCTTCTCCCCCTTTCTGCGTCTGCCTTGACCCGGTGACGTGAGAAAACAAAATACTTTTAAAATTTAGCCAAAATGATTTGAAATTAAACCAAACAATTTTTTTTAATTATGTCAAAATTATCGATGCTTAGAATTTGATAAAAAATTACTTGAAGCTTTTTGAAGTATATTGACACTAATCTTGTTTATATAAGAATGAGGTTAGGTCAGGTCAGGTCAGGTCAGGTCAGGTCAAAACCTCTATTGTATTTCACCTTCCATTATCTTGTTTCCTTGTTGCCGTTTTTCCTCTGGTTTTTCTTGTGGCTCCTGCAGGTGGGTGTTGGCCCCAAGATGACCCGTCGTGACCTCTGACCCGCCAGCCTGTTACTGTTCGTGGGTCGTAGGCAGTAACAAGGCTTGGGTGATTTTTATTGGTGGGTTAGAGGTTTAGTGAGAACGTCTGTGACTGCCAGGTGACCTAATGTGGTGGAGGGAGGGAGGGAGGAGGGACATTTGAAGGATGGGTGAATAAGTCTCGTGTATGTATGTATGTATGTATGTATGTATGTATATGTATGTATGTATGTATGTATGTATGTATGTAAGAAAGACACATGATACAGAACGGTGGGTAGAAAATATTAAATAAATATATAATAACAATAGACAATAACAGAAAAGAATGTATATATATATACTGTACAGGGTTATAACTACCAAATGAAGAACTAAAATGAATAAAAAGATACATTTATTACACTAGAAGATAATGAATGTCTTGTAATGGCGTCTTGTGATATGAGGTCACGTGTGTATAGGAGACCTTGGAAGCTTTAAATAGCAATGTCTTAATATATAAACTTGTGAAGTGTAGACAAATGACAGTCTATGTTCCACTCACCTGTTAACTGTCAGTTACTCATGAGGGAGAGAGGTGAGAGGGAGGAGAGGGGGAGGTAGTTGTGTTCACTGCCAATTGGCATCACCGCCTGGCTGGGGATTCCCGTTTATGTCTCGCCATTGCCACGACTACTGCCATCACCACTATTTGTTGTCTGTTACCACCATCTGTTGCCTACTGTTGTCTGTTACCACCATCTGTTGCTTACTGTTGTCTGTTACCACCATCTGTTGCCTACTGTTGTCTGTTACCACCATCTGTTGCCTACTGTTGTCTGTTACCACCATCTGTTGCTTACTGTTGTCTGTTACCACCATCTGTTGTCTGTTACCACCATCTGTTGCCTACTGTTGTCTGTTACCACCATCTGTTGCCTACTGTTGTCTGTTACCACCATCTGTTGCTTACTGTTGTCTGTTACCACCATCTGTTGTCTGTTACCACCATCTGTTGCCTACTGTTGTCTGTTACCACCATCTGTTGCCTACTGTTGTCTGTTACCACCATCTGTTGCTTACTGTTGTCTGTTACCACCATCTGTTGCTTACTGTTGTCTGTTACCACCATCTATTGCCTACTGTTGTCTGTTACCACCATCTGTTGCTTACTGTTAGCTGGGACACTATACACAGGTAGGAGGCGTCAGGAGGGGCACTCTAATGGGCACGTGCATCAGGTTATCCCAGGTAAGGTGTTGTGTTATCGTTATGGGCATAGTGGTGGTGGGCAGGACAGGTTTCACCCCCCCCTCCTCCTCCGCCATTCCTTTCCCCCCTCTCCCCCTCCTCTCACGTCTTCCCCCCCCTCACGCCTCCTCACGCCTCCACTTTCTCCTACCCCTCCCTTTCTCCCCTCCCCCACAGGTAAATAGTGCCCAGGTGTGTAGGTAATATCACTAAATTGATCCAATGGTGGGTGTTCTATGCTTGTATCTCTTCCTATTCTTCCTCCTCTCCTCTTCTTCCCCTCTGTGCCTCGCTCCCCCCACCCCACCCCACCTCCAACCCACCCCTCCAACCCACCCCCTCAATAGGCAGAGAGAAGATTGGAGAGGTATGGGTAGATAGTAGGGGGACATAATGCTGGGTGTATATAGTATTGTGTGGCTCCCAGGACTATTGTGGGGAGATGGGGAGATGTAATGGGGAAGAAGGAAGTATTGATTGGGGATTGGGAAATAGATTGGGAAAAACTTAATGAGCTTGGGGGTTTTATGGGGACGGAGGGTTTAAAATGGGGGTGATGGGGAGGTTAAATTGGGGGTGATGGGGAGGTTAAAATGGGGGTGATGGGGAGGTTAAAATGGGGGTGATGGGAGTTAAAATGGGGTTGATGGGGAGGATATATGTAGTTATCTCTCACCTATCTTGTTATCATCTACACTTATCCTCTCACTTATTCTATCCTTCTCCTTCCTCTCTCCCCTCTCCCCCTCTCCACCCTTCGTATATGGTTCCTTTATCCACTTTACTAACTCCTTCTCCCCTCCTCATCCACCCCACCCGCCCACCACCTCCTTGACGTCTCTACACCCCTTGATCGAGAGAGAGAGAGAGAGAGAGACGTACGTTGATGTACCTTTAAGACGCCAGGATTTAATTTTCCTAAAAGAATTAAAGTCGAGTGGGGAGACTGTGCTCAAGTAGGATTGGTTGACGGTTGAAGGTTTAGTAAGGTCCTTGAGGTTTGGGATGGATCTCTACCGTCATCCTACCTGTCTCTTTCCCCTCCCTCTACCTGTCTACCTCCCCTCACTCTACCTGTCTACGTCTACCTGTCTACCTCCCCTCACTCTACCTGTCTCTTTCCCCTCACTCTACCTGTCTCTTTCCCCTCACTCTACCTGTCTCTTCCCCCTCACTCTACCTGTCTACCTCCCCTCACTCTACCTGTCTCTTTCCCCTCACTCTACCTGTCTCCTCCCCCTCACCTCTACCTGTCTCTTTCCCCTCACTCTACCTGTCTCTTTCCCCTCACTCTACCTGTCTACCTCCCCTCACTCTACCTGTCTCTTTCCCCTCTCTACCTGTCTACCTCCCCTCACTCTACCTGTCTACCCCCCTCTACCTATCTCCCCCAACACACTCCACTGACTAGACTAGACTGACAGGTTATAGATTGGTTGGCAGACTGTAGACTAGATTGACTGACGTGTTGACTGTGATACCTGTCTGTCTGTCTGTCTGGTGTAGAGCGGCTGACTATAGTAGACCAACTGATTGACTGACTCTGACTGACTCGAGGACTACAAGTATTATGAGTCAAGTCTTAGCTCTAGTGTTTATAAGTCTTACTCTTGAGTGTTGGTGTCAAGTCTTAGCAGCTCGAGTAATAGCTTACAAGTCTTGAGGAGGGTGAGGTCCGGCTCCCACTTAGATGACGTTATACCTCGAAATAGACTCAAGTAGAGGAGTAATTCAAGGGGTTCACCTCCTCCCTCCTCCCTCTTTGTGTGTGTGTGTGTGTGTGTGTGTGTGTGTGTGTATATGAATCACAACACGTACAGCCACCATTTGTTATAATAGACGGGAGTTAAGGAGCCACCCGGTATAATAACCTAGAATTAACTGCACTGAGAAATGGGAGTTGTACTTTGTTGTGAAGAGGAAGGCTTATGAGGCGGCCCACCCAAGATCACAACACAAGACTCGGGCGTGTTGTTATAACCGCAAGCCATGGTATACGGGATAATGTTGTAAATATATACGGTGTTGTATTTAATTGTTGTTAAGAGGTTAAGTGAGAAATTAATATGGGGGTTTATAATTATATCTCTCTCTCTCTCTCAGCCATTCTTCCCTTTCTCTCCCATCCCTCCATCTCTTCCCTCCCATCCCACCATCCCTCCCTCCCTCTCCCAGGTCGTTAGATATGCTTCCCTGCTACCGGCCATTTTCCCCGCCACTGCCCCGGCCAATTTTCTTCCTCTCGCTAATTATTGCCTCTGTTTGTTGCTCGCTCATTCGCTGATTACTCGTCAGGCTGTGGAAGAGCTGCTGCTGATGCCTTCATTGCTCTGACGGGGCCCTTGTGGTGGCTGCCTGCGGGAGAGAAGTGCCTGTTAACTCCTGCTGATCACGATGCCTCCCTCCTCCCACGGCGCCTCTGTAGGGTTTGTTGACATGCGGTGAGCTTTACTAACTGGCCACTCATAGAGCTTGACTTACTGGCCACTCATAGAGCTTGACTTACTGGCCACTCAGAGAGCTTGATTTTACTGGCCACTCAGAGAGCTTGACTTTACTGGCCACTCAGAGAGCTTGACTTTACTGGCCACTCAGAGAGCTTGACTTTACTGGCCACTCAGAGAGCTTGACTTTACTGGCCACTCAGAGAGCTTGACTTTACTGGCCACTCAGAGAGCTTGACTTTACTGGCCACTCAGAGAGCTTGATTTTACTGGCTACTCAGAGAGCTTGATTTTACTGGCCACTCAGAGAGCTTGATTTTACTGGCCACTCAGAGCCTGACTCCCCGGCCACTCAGAGAGCAGACTGGGGGAGAAAAGTAGTACACCAAGACGAATCGAATCGTGTTGATCATTGTTTAAAAAATTGCCTCGTGGTTCTTACCCAGAATCCTTGATCACGACTGAGTAAATTCATGGTATAATCTGCTATTGTGGCCAGATCCGGCTCCTGCGTGGTGGCCCAGTAGAGGTGGCCCATTGCTTGTGGCCCTGCGTGGTGACCTAGTGCTTGTGTCTCCATGGTGGCCCAGTACTTGTTGCAGGCAAGCACGAAGATCAAGGCTGGTACTGTCTAATTGAAGTCTGGAAGGTTGTTTAGCATTGTCTACCCCGGCGAGAGAGAGAGAGAGAGAGAGAGAGAGCGCGAGCTCTGTGTGGGAGGTAGATACGACGACACACGAAACAGAAAGAGAACTAAGGTGGGTAGGAGGAGGGGAGGGCAGGTAGGTAATGGGCAGGTAGGGAGGTTGATTGAGCGGTGCGTGCGGTAATGATCCCGACTCACCTGTACCACCACCAGGTAAGAGGAGGCGGCGCAGTATAAGGTCGCTCAGGTGCACCCTGCGAGAAAATACCTGACTACTGGATTCTCATAGGATCGTAAGTGGATTTTTTTTCTCGTTAATGGAAGAACAATGACTTAACCTCGTGAGAAAGATTCAAAATGGCGTCAAAACTACACTTGAGACTCGACCTTGATTACTAAGTGATTCCTACGTTTCCTTTTCCACTTAACTACAGATACAAGGCCTCACTAACTACCCAATTTAAACCACAGCTGAAACATAACGTCGAAAATGGCAGCATAATTACACACAGACTATAATTCTAACTACCACAAGCACACAGCAGTAGAGTCACACACACACACACACACACACACACACACACACACAATGACAATACAATTACACTGAACATTATTAATTTTTTACCTAGATACGTTAGACTGGGGCTCAACTGTCTGTCTGTCTATCTATCTATCTATCTGTCTATCTATCTGTCTGTCGATCTAACTGTATCTATGTATCTGTCTGCGTCTGTCTGTCTATAGGTAAATAAATGAGGTAATATTTTTTATGGAGATTGGATAAGAACTGTGGCCAGGATACATACCTGAGACTATAGCCTGATGGAGGAGGGAAACTACCTGTGATACTGTGCTCAGGTAAGATCCAGGTGTGATGAGATGGGGGACCCGCTCACCTGGTGGAGAGAGAGAGAGACACACACACTTTAGTGGTGTGTGTGTGTGTGTGTGTGTGTGTGTGTGTGTGTTTTGCGTACTGATAAGGTGTTGATGGGGGGAGGGGGAGTTACTCAAGTGGGACGTTATTGTTGCTAGGGGGTAGGAGTGAGGTGGGGAGGTGAGGGGTAATTCGGGAGAGAAGAACAGAGAGGATAAGAGGAGAGAATGAAAGGAGAGTAGATAATAGATGAAGAACGAAATGGAGAGAGAGAGGGGAGAGATGAGAGGAGGAGAGAAGAGGTAGATGAATACTCAGAGGTGAGTGTGTAAGGGGGGTTAGAGGAGATAGCCGGGTGGTGTAGATAAGACCTTGTGTGAGCGTGGGTGGGGGTCGTGGAGGGGAGGGCTGGGGGGCACAGCTGGCGTGGTGGGGGTCGGGGGAGGGAGGGAGGGGGGTACAGCTGGTGCGAGGTAACACCCTGGGAGTGTTGCAGCTGGTAGTGTTGGCTTCCCTCACGTGCCTCCCCGGGGGTGTAGCGGCCTCTGGGTAGCCCCACGGGGTAGCTGGAGCCACAAAGGTGTTGGGGAAGACAGGTAGAGACTTGTGGCCGCCCGTGTGGAGGGCTGAGGGCGGCAGAAACCTCCCGAGGGCGGGTATCGTTCGGAACGCCGCGGGTTCTCCACTTGGCAGGGCAGCGCCGGGTATTAGGATGCGAGGAGCGGCCCACAAGGTCACCAGCTCCCCCTCCTGCCCCTGCCTCACTCCCCCTACCCCCGGCCACTATCTCCCTACCCCTTACCCCTGCCTCACTCCCCCTACCCTTAACCCCTACCTCTATCCCCATCACCCCTACCCATTTACCCTGCCCCTCTTCTCCTTATCCATCACTCCTGCCCCTCTTCCCCCTACCACCTATCCTCTCCTCCCTTCCATCCAAATACACCTTTCCCTCACTTATCCTTATAACCCCTACTTGTTCTCCCCCTCACCCTCTTAACGCCTCTTCCCACTCTTCTTCCTCCCTTCCCTCCTCTTCTCATTCCTTTACCTTATTATTTATCTCCTATTTATTATTCCCCTTCTCCATAGATCTCTCTCTCTCTCTCTCTCTCTCTCTCATTTTAAATCCATTCCTTTGGTTCTATCATTCTCTGTTATCCTCATCCTTTCCTCTTCTTTTATTCCACCCTTCCTCCATCCCTTCTTCCCTCTTCTCCTCCTCTTCTTCCCTCTCCTCCTCCTCTTCTTCCCTCTCCTCCTCCTCTTCTTCCCTCTCCTCCTCCTCGTGACAGTCGTGGTCTCTCGCTCAAGAGTTATTGTATATTGTATTCTGTTCATCAGCTGACCGACTGTGTTTACTGTCTGTGTTGTGGTTGTTTGTTCCCCGCCTTCCTTCCTTCCTTCCCCTCCTTCCCCTTCCTCTCTTTCCTCCTCCCTCTTCTCTTTCCTTCCCTTTCCTCCCCTTTCTGCTTCTCCCATTTTTACCACCTCCATTTACTTCTCTTCCATCTGGCCCTCCCTCCCCCTCCCCTCTCTCCCCTCTCCCCTTTCTTCCCGTCCGCCCCTGCTGCCTGTGTAGGACCTTATATATATAGATCTTGCTGCTGCTGTTAGTGGAGATGGTGCTGCTCCTCCTGCTGCTTGGTCTTCCTCACCCCTCTCCCTCCCATTTCCTCTTGACACCCCTCTCCCCCACCTATTTCCTCCTCTCACCTTCCTCACCCTCTCCTCCACCCTCCCATTCCCTCTCCCTTTCCTCCTCCCTCCCAGTTTCCCCCTCTCTTCTCCTCCTCCTCCTATTCCCTCTCCCATCTGATGTAATAGGTGGGCTGATCTTGCAAGACAGTGGGAGAGTGAGGCCACCCTCCACGGCCGGCGCCCTTGTGGAAACTGTCACGAATCCTTTTATTGTTTCCTGCGGTGTGTGTGTGTGAGATCCTCGTGCCCACCTGGTGACAACAATAATAACAAGGAGGGAAGGGGAGGAGGAAGGGTCGTTAGATAGGGGAGTTCTTCTCATCAGCCCCAACTTGAGAGTGTAACATTACAACGCTAACTGCCGCCCCTCATTAACCTGTAATTACCTGGGCACACCTGCGTAGGGAAAAGTAATTATGTGTCCCACCCCCACACCCCCGCACACACAGGCCCATTGGGGAGTGTAGGAGGAGTCTTATCTCCCCCTCCCTCTCCTACATCCTCCCACCACTCTCTCAAAACAATAATTATCCTCCTCACCCCACCCAGCCTCACCTTCTCCTGCCCCCTCTTCCTCCCCACCCAGCCTCACCTCCTCCTGCTCCCTCCTCCCTTCCCCTCCTCCTCCCACCTAACCTCACCTCCTCCTCATCCCTCCACTCAGCCTACCCCCTCTCCTCCTCCCTCTTCCTCCCTCCTCCTCCCCACCCAGCCTCACCTCCTCCTGCTCCCTCCTCCTCCTCCCTACCTCCTCCTCATCCCCTCCTCCCACCCTCCCTACCCTTCCCCAAACACAAAACAATCCTCCCCCTCAAGTTCCAACAACCATTTCCCTCCTCCTCCCCCTCGCTCCTTCCCATCACCTGCTCACAACCATCCCTCTCACCTCCCTCTACCTCACCACCTCCTCTCCCTCACCCCTCCCCCTCCATATAGTCAAGTATCTCACTGCCACCGACAGCACCTCGCCCCCATACCTTACACAACGTTCCCTACCCTTCTTGCCAAATACACACCCTCCCCTTCCCTCACCTCCCATTCCCACCCATACCCCCATACCTCCCTTTCCTCTATTCCCAGAAGATGCAAAACCACAAATATGTTCTCCCCACCCCTTCCCTCTGTCTCCCCACCCCTTCCCTCCCCTCCCCACCCCCTCCTTTGTAGTGTGGTAGGACGTGGGTAGCAACAGCATCCTTGATCATAAGACGCAGGTCCCCCGGAGTTTTCTTTCTCCTGCTGGGGAAGAAGAACGTGAAATTAACTTCCTGTAGGTGATGTGGTGCTGCAAGTGGGCGTCGTGGGTGGCTGGCTGGCCGTTCTCCCCCTCTCCCTCCTTCTCCCCTTCTCCCGCCTCTCCTCGCCTTACAACTCCCCCACCAGCCTCCCCTTTAACTCCCCCTACTATCCTCCTTCCCTTACACTCTCACACAACTATCCCCCTCTCACTCCCCCACTAGCCTCCTCTCCCCCCCCCTCACTAACCTCCCCCCACTCGACCGCAGGGAGGAGGTGGCAAGACAAGGGGGAGGGAGAATAGAGACAAACAGAGAGGGGAAAGTGATATGTTTTTAATTAAGAGTTATACACCTGTTCTTATCCCTAACTCAGGTGTATACATATATATAAATGTTACCTGTAATTAAGACATAAATATTAACCTAACATCTTCTGGTCCTGTAGGTAAAGGTAACACAGGTAGATAAGTTCTTACCATAGTTGTTACTGGAGAATCTTAACTTAGGAACCTTAGTGTTTCGTGTCTTCAGGTGAGGCAGGTAGAGGGCGTCTCACATCACCTGGGGGCGAGGTTCATTGGATCACCTGAAGATTAGACTCTCCAGCTTTTTTCACCTGAAGATTAATCACCCTAACCTGAGTTAACGGTAATCTAACCTAACTTAAATCTAACTTAACCATAACTTAACTTAAGGGAGCTTTGGAGAATTTGTACCTTGCTTCCTCGGGTATGACGTCAGTACCTTGCTTCCTCGAGTATGACGTCAGCACCTTACTTCCTCGAGTGTGATGTCACAAAATTGGTTCTTTTCACCCTCGAGGTGGAAGAGGGCGGGAAAATGGTACACCTTACGGGAAAATATTACACCTTACGGGAAAAATACACCATACGGGAAAATAATACACCATATGGGAAAATAATACACTTTACGGGAAAATAATACTCCTTAAGGGAAAATAATACACCTTACGGGAAAATATTACACCATACGGGAAAATATTACTCAACCCAAGACCCTCTGAAACTGCTGTTGAAGACACTAGTGGCGAATTATATATATATCAAAGAAAACGGCGTCTCCTCCCTCTTAGTAACCCAGACTATTATATTATGGGGACTAATTACTTCTCGTTCAGGTAGATGGTGAGATGAAGTGAGGTGAGGTGAGGTGAGGTGGCGTAAGGTGAGATGCTTGTTAATGTCGTTGTGTTAAGTCTTTATTTTTGTTATTTTTTTGTGTTTCTGTTTTTCTTTAATCTTTTTCTTCTGATTCTTCTTATTAATTATCTTCTTTTTTATTCATTTTCGTTATTATCTCTCTCTCTCTCTCTCTCTCTCTCTCTCTCTCTCTCAATACCTCTTTTTCTTCCTTCTACTCATTCTCTTCCTTCTCCTCCCCTTCTTCCTTTTCCTTCTTCCCTCTTCCCTCCCTCATCTTCCTCATCTTCCCCTCCTCCTCTTCCTTCTCCTTCTTCGTTTTCCTCCTTCCTCCTCCTCCTCTCCCCTCTTCCCCTCCCTCCTCTTCCTCCACACGTCGTTGGCGGTGAGGAGCCCCGAGGGTTGCCAGGCAGTAATTAAGTTCGTAAAAGATGACGGCAGCTTCTGATACGAGTCAAATTTGTATTATTTCCACCGTCTCTCCTTTGGCTCTTTTTAGTGCTTTTCTCTTCTTCCTTTTTATCAATTTTTTATTCCTCTTTCATCAAATTTCTCTTGTTCCACTTTTATAATTTTTTTCTTATTCCTCTTTTATCAAATGTCTCTTTTTCCACTTTTATCAATTTTCTCTTATTCATCTTTTATCAATTTTCTCTTATTCCTCTTTTATCAATTTTCTCTTCTTCCTCTTTTATCAATTTTCTTACCAGATATCGGTTTCAGCATCACAATACCCGCGACCAATCACAGCCCTTAGCTCTGCATTGCCCTTCACCTCTTGACCAATCACAGTTCATTGTCGTGTTTAGCCTTCACCTCCTGACCAATCATAGCTCATCTCCGGGTGTTGTTGTTGTTTATCGCCTGACCAATCACAGGTTTTAATTTACCCTCCTTGTGTAATTGTTGTGGTGATTGTGGGAATGATGCTGGTAGTTGTGGTGGTGGTGGTAGGGGTGCTAGGGATGGTGGTAGTAGTAGTGGCAAGGATGGTGGTAGTAGTAGTGGCAAGGATGGTGGTAGTAGTGGTGGCAAGGATGGTGGTAGTAGTAGTGGTGAGGATGGTGGTAGTAGTGGTGACAGGGATGGTGGTAGTGGTGGCAGCGCCTTTAGGGTCATCATCAGTAATTATCTGAGTGGAGATGCTGGGTGGTTAGTCCTCCTCCCCCTCTTCCTCCCCCTCTTCCTCCTCTATCTCCCCTTCCTCCTCCACCCCTCTCCCTCTTCCTCCTCCTCCCACCCCTCCTCTCCCCTCTTCCTCCTCCCTCTTCTCTCTCTCTTCACTATTTTATCAACACTTATTTTTGCCACTCTGACCCCTGTGGTGGAGTGGTGGGAGAGGGTGGTGAGGAGTGGGAGGCGAGTGGGGGAGGGTGGTGAGGAGTGGGAGACGAGTGGGGGAGGGTGGTGAGGAGTGGGAGATGAGTGGGGGGTTGGGAGATGAGTGGGGAGGGTGGTGAGGTGTGGGGGAGGGTGGTGAGGTGTGGGAGACTTGCAATGGTAAGAGGATCCTTTAAAATCATTTAGAGGTAAAGGTAAACTCCAGGTAAACTATAGGTAAAATCAAGTAAACTGCAGGTAGACTCAGGTAGGACGGAGGTAAACCATGTAAACTACAGGTA
>NW_024743478.1:547500-620000 GCF_018991925.1 Homarus americanus
TGGATCACTGAAGATTAGCCACCCCCAGCTTATTTCACCTGATGATTAAACACCCTTACGCTACTTGGGGGGTTAGGTTAGTGTTAGGATATTCAATCGAGTGAGATAAGCTAGGGTGCCCAATCTTCATGTCATCAATCCTTTGTTGTCGTGGTTTCCAGTCGTATATGTGTTAAGAGGTTTCGAGCCTTTTGGTGAGATTCGAACTAACGGATCCTTTAGAATGGGATTGGCTAAGTATATCATGGAATTCGAGTTTATGTAAGAGGATTCGTGTCTATATAAAGATTTGATTCTATTTTAGGAGATTCGATTCTATATAAGGAGATTCGATCCTTTATAGTTTATATAATAGGATCTGAACCTTTTACAATGGTACCCGATCCTGTGTCATGATATCCGATCGTATGTCATGGGATCCTATACTGTCATGGCACCCGGAGCCTCTTATCACAAGCGATCTAATCCTCAAACATGTAATTCTGTTGTCAGTCACACAATCTCGAGTCATTTATTGAAGAACTTTATCACCCGTGTGTGTGTGTGTGTGTGTGTGTGTGTGTGTCACGAAGATAACAGCGTCTCAGGGGTTATAGTCTGTAATTGACACACATACACACACACACACACATAAATAGAAATGGATATATAAATAGATAGTTGATAGATAGATAGAGGTACAGCCAGAATCACCTTCAGTTGGTTTTATGGGAATTAAATCTTAATTAGGAGAAGTTTTTACCTGTCTTGTACCTGGTAAACCCCCCCCTCCCTCCTCCCTCCCCTCGACATGCAGCTGATGATCCTCTTCCATCTTCCTTACCTCTTCTTCCCTCTTCCTTCCCCCCTTCCTTCCCATCCTTCTTTTATCTTTCTCCTTCCTTTCTCTCCCATTTCCTTCTCTTCATTCCCTATCCTCCTCCTTCCACCTTCCTTCCCCATCCCCCTTCATCCATCCTCTCCCACTTTCTCCCCTTCCTCCCCATCCTCCACCTTCCCTCCCCATCCTCCTCTCCCCTACCCTCCCCATCCATTATCTCCCCCTTCCTCCCTCCCCACAAAATCAGAAAAATAACACCAACTTTTAGGATTACCAATGATAACAGTTATCCATGGAAGCTTTTGTTATCCTTATAGAATAGATTGACTTAAATGCGAAGGATAACAGGAATATAACGTAGGATTAGTTAGAATAGCCATGATAACAGAGGCAATTAATGTCGGGGTTATATTAGGTTATTAAAGGTAAGATATCACCTGTTATCACCTGTTATCACCTACATCTTGGTTGGGTTATATGATTACAGTAGGGTTATTATGATTACTCTGAGGGCATGTGTGTTATCTCTTAGTAGTGCTCACAAGTAGAGTAAGATAACGGGTATGACATATAGAGTACGATAGCAGCCTCATGAGTACGATTCCTACCACCAGAGTACGATGCCTTCCCCAGAGTACGATTTCTATCCCTAATTCATTGTGGTTCTCTTTTGAAGTGGAATCCTATGTAAACAACAACAGGTTTCTTTAAGGGCAAAAAAAAATGACGTTTGTGTAGACGTGAATCCAAAGTAAAGCAAAACAAATCTGACGAATTCAAAACTTCAAAATATATCTTTAAAACGAAAGTTGTGGACACTTGTCAAAAATGATTACTGAACCTGCCACGAGTTATGTTGGGACAGCCTGCAGGAGAGAGAGAGAGAGAGAGAGAGAGAGAGAACTTTACTATCAGGAACCTTCAGAAATCAAGTTGAAAATTCGTTTCTTTTTTCCTTTTTCTTTTTTTACCTGAGGGGGAAGTTGGGGTCAAGAGCAGTCGTGAATATGACAACTCGCCCTGTCACGTCTTATTTCTCTCTCCCTCAGGACCCCCCTCCTCAAAGACGAACTTATCACTGTCAAAATTTCGAGCTTTTCCAAAACCCACCACCACCACCACCACCACCACCACACACCACCACCACCACCACCACCATCACCATCATCTTCCTGAAAAAAAAAAGTTCAAAACTGAGAGCTGGCTGTCAGAGGAAGTGAAAACTGCGGTCCGGACAAGTGCTTACAAAAGACGCAACACCGAAAGAAAAATGTCACTCTGTGTTGAGGAGGAAGTTGGCGGTAAAAAAAAAATATCGAGGTGTTGGCGGTCACAAGTTTGCTGGGAACACTGGCGATGAAGGGAATAAGTTTGGATTGGAATAAGGCTTTACAAAGAGCTTCCAGTCACATGGTCTGAGTAACTTTTTATTGGAATCTGATGTTTTGAATACATTTCCAGGTACCTGTGTATAGTGGGGGTCCTAGTTATTGTGTGGGCGTCAGTTTTGGGAAGGATGTGTGTATATGTGTGTTTGTTTATAGGGATCTCTTGAGTATATTTGTTTGTAGAGATGTCTGTGTATGTGTGTTTGTTTGTATGGCTGTGTGCGCGCGTGCGTGCGCGTGCTCACAAGTGTCATGGTAATGGGTCACGTGTTGATGGTGCGATAAGTGGAGCGTGTGAGTGAATCTCCTGCATTATTACGCGTGTGTGTGTTGGCGGAGCGTCGCATAAATGAATGTGTGGGAGGTGTACACGGCGTGAGGGGTGTACACAGCGTGGTGAGTGTACATAGTGAGTATACTTGCCTTCGCAAGCGAGATGTCACGGGTTCGATTCCCGGGCCGGTGGAAGTTGTTTGGACATACTTCCTAGCCCCCATTAGTCCCTGTTCACCTAGCAGTACAGTAGGTACCTGGTGTAAGTCGAAAGTTGCGAATTCGTATTCAGGGACAAGTTGTTGGAGCTTCCAATAACTTGATGACATAAACCACTGACTCTTCAGGCTTCTACGCCCTTAACTCATGAGACATAAAGGCAAGCATGAACTTAGCATGCTTCCCTGTTGGGCGCTGTAAACGCTTCTGAGTATATGGAAGGCTCGTAGGTGTAGGTTATGGCGTGTACGTAGTATGTGTAGTTTTATAATGTGTGTAGGGAAGACGTGTACATAGGGTAGGTGTAAGCGGCGGTGGTGTATCCTTGTGTGTATAGGTGTACGTAATGGGAGTGTCGTGTGCGTAGGAGGGGTGAGGGAGGAAGGAAGGGGGGTTGGGTGGTGGCTGTTTGGGGTCAGGGTCTGGTTGGCGCCACACAGCGGCAGGGGGGCGTAAGCGGGCGTTGCTGGTTTGTTTACATGACGTGCGCGCCAAAACAAAACACTGTCGGGGATGTGCCTGACCTCCCGCCAAAACACATGACAGTCGAGAGGCCGCCTACGTCAGCTTCCCTCAGAGACGACGATAAATATTACGAACATCTTTAGTGGTATTGTGGTAGTTGTCATGGCGTCTGTGTTAGAAAATAAGACTTAATTATGGGTTATTTAAGGTGAATTGGCTGCACATGGGTCGTTAACATTCTTAATTACAATAAATAAAAGAGTATTATAAATAACGTGTGTGTGTGTGTGATTCTTAGTGCTGTTGTTGACTTGTTTTTGCTGTTATTGACTTTTTTGCTGTCCTGTATATCCCGTTATGCTGTTCCAAGTTTTTTTTATTGCAATTATTTTTTCTCGTCTCTCTCTCTATTTGGTCTTCTTGTTGCTTCTTACGGTCATTCTCTTTATTGTTTTTGTTGTTCCATTCCTTGTATTATCTCTCTCTCTCTCTCTCTCTCTCTCTCTCTCTCTCTCTCTCTCTCATAGTTTATCCCTTCCCTCTAACTACCAAAACTACATCATTAGACCTTATATAGACTTAGTAAAATCTTAATTACTCTATTCAGTCTGTGTTTTAGTCTCAAGTTATTAATGTTATCTTAAACTCATATGTTATCTTTACGTTATCTTATATGTGTAAGTTTTAGTGATAATGTGATAGATATTTTAGGTCATATTGTGAGAGAAACTGGAAGGTTATGAGAGAAGATAAGAAGAGATAATGTAGATAAAAATAATATAAATGACTAAAAAAACGGGAAAAAAAACATGGAGAATAAAAACAAAGACTAAATAACGAAGAAGATAATTTTAAAAGTACAACGAAAATGAAATAATGGAAGTGACGAAAGAAGACACGTGAGGGGAAACTAACTTATAAATGTAAAATGAAAAGACGTGGAAGGCTGGCTGTTGGTTGACGGATGAACGGGTTGACGGGCGGGCAGGCGGGTTGACGGGTGGGCTGGCGGGTTGACGGGTGGGCGGGTTGGCTCGCGGATGGGCGGGCGGGAACCATGTAGTAGTAGCATCAACAGCGGGAGGAACAAGACAGCTAATATTGGGTTATGTAAATGAGGTGTTGCTTATGACCAGGTCTTGTCATGGCCGCCCCCCGGGGAAGGTGGTACTTCCCCCTGTGAGGTTCTTCTGAGACTATATCCTATCCTGAAGGAGGTGGTGAAGGAGGGAGTTGGGGGTGGATGTGGTGGAGGTTGTGGAGAGTGAGGGAGGTTGTGGAGACTGTGGGGAAGGTTATGAGGGTGGAGATGGGGGTTGTGGAGGGAGTGGGGGTGATGGAAGTTGTGGAGAGAGGGGGAGGTTGTGAGGGGAGGGGGAGGGTTGTGAGGGGGGTGAGGGAGGTTGAGGGGGGTAGGGGAGGCTGTAAAGAGGACTGGAATATTTAAAGGGACGATTAAACCTAAATTAAAGGTAAAATTAAACCCAAGTTAAAAGGAAAATTAAACCTAAATTAAAAGGAAAATTAAACCCAAGTTAAAGGTAAAATTAAACCTAGGTTAAAGTAAGTAGGGAGATTAAGTTAAGATTAATACGATCTTTGTAGACTGGAAAGTTAAGTGGGGCGGTATAGTTGAGGTCTTGTGTGTCTAGTTAAGAGGGAGGAAATACTAGTGGAAGTTACAGGTCAGATTAACGTAACCATAAACCTTTAACACTTATGGTTTTGTATCAGTTAAAGTGAGCTGGTTAGAGTAGATGGTTAACTCACGCGGCTAGTTTATAGTTACAGCTGTGTAAAGGGTTAAATTATATCGTCGTCAAAGGGTTGTCATAGTTGTCAAAGGGTTAAATCATCATCGTCAAAGGGTTAAATCATCGTTATCAAAGGGTTAAATCATCATCGTGAAAGGGTTAAAATATATCGTCATCAAAGGGTTAAATCATCGTCGTGAAAGGGTTAAACCATCGTCATCAAAGGGTTAAATCATCGTCGTGAAAGGGTTAAGACGAGTTTATTGTAGGTGAGTGAAAGGCTTATCAGGTGTTGGCAGCCCTCCCAGCCAGCCTCAACTTGTACACGTTCAAACTTTACCTGTCTGCTGAAAAACACGGGGAACGTGCATAGAAAACGCGACGAGGGTGGGAGGGGCGTGGGAGGAGGGTGGCGTGGTAGGGGTGTGGAGGGAGGAGGAGGGTGGATCATACCGGATCAATCTCCTCACCCCAGTGGATCATTCTCCCCCATCCCTCACCCCCATGGATCATTCTCCCCCATCCCTCACCCCTATGGATCATTCTCCCCCATCCCCACCCCCCCATGGATCCCTTTCTTCCCTCACCCCCTATGGATCAGCCTCAGTGGATCACCCGCCCGGAGGAGCGAGGCGGCGGATCAAATTTAGAATTAATGTGACGTTGCTACAAGAAAGGGGGCAAGACAGGTAATGGCGGGTAATTACCTGCCGGGTAAAAAGTCGGGTGGCGGTGACGGGGTGAACGCCGGGGAGAGGGAACGGAGAGGAGTACGATGGAAGGGAGAGGGGTGAGAGGGAAGGGAGAGGGGTGAGAGAGAATGGAAAGGGGGAGTAGGACGGGAAACGGGTGAGAAGGAAGGGGAGAGGATTGGGAGAGAGATGGGAAAGAAGTGAGAGGGAAGGGAGTGGGGTGAGAGGGAAAGGAGAGAAGTTGAGAGAAAGGAAAATGAGAAGAGGGAGATGGGAGAGAGAACAGGGAGGTGGAGGAGACAGAAGATGACGCAAAGAGACAGAAGATGATGGAGGGGCGAGAGGTGGAGGAAGATTAGAGAGAGACGAAAAACTGGACAGGGAAGAGAATAAAGAGGCGAGAATTGGACGGCAAGAAAGAAGGGCAAGGGGAGTGAGGGGTGAGGTGGGTAAGGGGAGGGGATGAGGGGTCAGGATAAGGGGTAAGGGGTGTGGTATGTGGTCGGGTATCACAACTTGACGTTAAAAGTGAACCAGATTAAACTGAAAATGGTGGACCTTCCTCTTCCTCCTCCTCTTCCTCATGGCATCTCAAATCCCTCCTCTCATCCTCGCCCACCACTACCCCCCACCCCACTACCCCACCCCACTACCCCACCCCGGCCACTACCCTCACCCCCACCACTACCCCACCCCCACGACCCCCACCCCCCCACCCCCCCACCTGCCCCCCACACCACTACCCCCCCCACCACCCCCACCACTACCCCCCCACCCCACCCTCCCCACCACCCCCACCCCACCCCACCACTGCCTCCCACACTACCCCACCATTACCCACCACCCCTCACCCCACTACCCCCCCTACTCCCACACTACTCCCACCCCACCCTACTCACCCCTACCCCCACCTCCCACTGACCACTACCCTCACCCCCCACCACCCCCACCCCACCCGGCCCCCACCCCATACCACCCCCCACCCCCCACCACTACCCCCACCCCCTACCCCCACACCACTTCCCCACACCCCCACCCCCACCACTACCCCCACCACACTCCCCCTACCCCCCCCACTACTCCCACCCCTACTCCCACCACCAGCAGCAACAGTCGGGTTGATCAGAGACAGTGAGGACCCCGGGGCTACCTGCAGGTCAGCGCCAGGTACTCTCGCCAGGGTACTCTCCCTGGGTTCCTACCACCTGTAATTTGGGAGGGACACTTTGACACGCACCCAACCCCCTCCTCTCCCTCCCTTCCCCTTGTTTCGTCCCCTCCTCCCCTCCTCCTCCCCTCCCATTCTACTTTTCCTTCTTTTCTTCCTTCCATTCGTCCCTCCTTTCGTTGCCCTCTTTTGCCTTCTTTCTTTCCTTCCCCTTCCCTCCCTATGTCCCTTCTTCCTTCCCTTCTTCCTTACCTCTCTCTCTCTCTCTCACCACCCTCCCTCCCCAACCCCTCCCCTCCTCCCTCTCCTTCCCTCCCTCACTCTGTAATGCTCTTAGATGTCCTCCTCTTCACCCCTCGTCGATAGAATGTACCTTTCAACCTGATGGATTCTTCCTCCTCCTCCCTCTCCCCTCCTCCCTCCTCCCCTCTCCTCCCTCACCACTTCAACTGCGGAATTCTCCCAACAACTTCACCAACTTGTCCTTCCAACTTCCACCAGAAATATGTAGATGCCAACCCGCCCCCCTGCCCCCCCCCCCCCCCACGTCAACCCTACCGTTAACTCCCCAAAGAAGTTCTCCCCCCCACCTCAACCCCCCCCACCCCCACCTTCCCCACCCCACCCCTTAACCCCCACCCCCTTCCTTAACCCCACCTTAAACCCCGAAAGACGACCCATCAACCAGACTCCGCCCACGTCAACCCTGGTAAACTCACTTCAGAGACCAGACAGACCCTCTTCTCCCGTCAATCGTACCAGACACCGTCAAGGGATCGTGTGTGTGTGTGTGTGTGTGTGTGTCGGACTGAAGACAAGAAAACCGTATATCAAACTGACTCGCTTAAAACTACGACATAAAAAGATTCTCAAATGAACTTCTACGTTAATCACCCCTCCTCACCCCCTCCTCACCCCCACCCTTCTTCCTCACCCCCACCCCTTCCTCACCCCCCTCCTCACCCCCCACCCTCCTCACCCCCCACCTCACCCCTCACCCCACCTCACCCCCTCACCCCCCTAGTCTATCCACATTAAAAACCACCTTCCCAAAACCCACTTAAAATGCTAACCCTAACCTAACCTAACCAGATAATAATAACCAATAAAACATCGCTATTTCTTCCCAACTACCGTACCGTAACTAACTTGCATATCTCGTATCACTCGTTAAGGTAAAAATATTAACTTACGAGTTATTGAAGATGTGGACTCTTGGTATGGCCGGCTTCCACGTACTCCTACGATTGGGTACGGGGACGAGTCTAGTCTACCTGTGATACGCCTCCAGGCTCTACCACCTACAGGAGCAGGTTGGTGAGGGATGAGGCCAGGGTAGAGGTACACACTCACACTGTCTTGGAATTTGTCTGTGTTTACTTTTTTTTTTATTGCGTGAAGATTAGGAATTTATGTTTATTTCATTTGCTACATCACCATGGTAACCCACTCCCACCCTACTCCCACTCTACCCTACTCCTACCCTACTCCCACCCCACACCCCACCCTACCCCTACCCTCACCTTACTCCTACTCCTACTCCTCATCACTCCCCACCCTACCCCACTCCCACCCCCACCCTACCCTAATCAAACGTAACCCAACCCTACCATTTGTGTTGTGTTAATAAAGGAAATTGTCCCTCTAGTATTGGGGCGGTTATACTAAGGTGTACTATAGAGCTAGGTGTTGGGTGTAGGATATAGGTGGTGGAGGATAAGGGGGTGTTAGGTGTAGGGGGTGTTGGGGTGTAGGATAAGGTGTTGGGTGAGATAAGGGGGTGTTGGGTGTTGGGTGGGGATAAGGGGTGTTGGGTGTAGGGAGGGTGTAATAGGGAGAGGGTAACAGGTCTGGACACTCAACACAGGTACAAACGCTGGTGGAGACAGACAGATGGTACAGACAGACAGACAGACAGACAGATAGATAGATAGATAGATGATAGCCGTAATAACAGTAAGTGTACAACCTTGAGATCAGCTGACAACAGGTGTGTGTGTGTGTGTGTGTGTGTGTGTGTGTGTGTGTGTGTGTGAGGGTATTAGGAGGGAGGTGTTTTTGGAAGGGAGAGGGGGAGGGAAGGGAGAGGAGAGAGGGAAGGGAGAGGAGAGGAAGGGAGGGTAGGTGTATTTATATAGAGTGAAGGGTTCTGGTCTGGCACTTAAGGTGATGTATGGTGTACCTCCTCCATCTCTCCTTCCTCCTCCCTCCCCCTCTCTCTCTCCCTCCCCCTCTCCTCCTCTCCGTCCCTCTCCATCACTGCAGCTCACCTCACGCCCACTCTTAGGTTTTAGGTTTAATTCAGTTTTACAGTAAATGCATCCCTCCGCCTCCTTCGCCCCCTCCCCTCTGTTCAAATTGCTGTGTTTACTTTTGCTCTTATTTGCTGTGTTCAACTTTGTTCAAATTGTCTACTTATGTGTACCTGTGTTCATATTTGTTCCTATTTAGTTCACCCGTGTTTACCTTTATTCATATCAGTTCACCTACTGTACGTTCAATTGTGTTCATTTTTGCCCACCTGTGTGTTCACCTTTGTTCATAATAGTTCACCTGTGTATCGTTGTTATTATCGATTAAACAACATTTCATGATTAAATTCTCAAGAGTTATTTCCTTTGTTATCAGTGAGTAATGTTAAGTGGGTCAGACGCTGCTGCCACATCTCTCAACATAAATATCTAACTCACTTTTCTTATCCTTCAGGTATGTAAAGTCAAGGATGTGGCACCATGGCACTGACGTCACGACTACTGCTGGTGGTAGTGGACAAGAGGCAACGACCAGGATATGAGAGTTGGTAATGGTGGTTGTTGTGGTAGTTATGATAGTTGTTATTGTGGTTGTATTAATTTACCATATATATATGTACACATGAACATAGGTATACATGTTGGATTTGTATACGAGTGTGTGTGTGTGTATTCTATGTGCATTTGCTTGTGTGCACGAGTCATGAGTCTCCATTAAGGCAACATAAACGTATTCACTGAAGCCTTTACCAACCCATAAACACTGGCTTATCTCACACCCCTCGAGAGATAGAGAGAGATAAGGTGAGAGAGGGTCGTGGGAGACACAGAGAGAGACCATAATATCGACACTGAGCTATTTTGTCCACCTATTAATTGTCCAGTGAGATTCTGTCCGGTCAGTATAACATCGACAGAGAGATATATTTGTCCAGGATAAAATAAACTGCCCGTCGGAATTTTGCCTCCTCCTGTGTGCCATTCTGGAGTTGAGTGGCACTGTTGATTGGCGCCCATCAGAAAATGACCTGATAGTGAAGATATGCCCTTATCAGTCAGACACACACACACTCTTAACCAGTAGTTCTGAATGGGATTAGTGTATGTATGTATTAAAGGTGTGTGTGTGTGTGTGTGTGTGTGTGTGTGTGTGTGTGTGTGTGTGTTCCTCTAAGCGAACACTGACCTCCCCCACTGACCCCTCTAGCGAACACCCTGACCTCTTAGCGAACACCTCTTGACCTCTTTAGCGAACACCCCTCACTAACCTCTTAGCGAACACCTCCTAACCTCTCTTAGCGAACACCCCTTGACCTCTCAGCGAACACCCCCTTGACCTCTCTAGCGAACACCCCCTCCCTGACCTCTCTTAGCGAACACCCCCCCTCCTAACCTCTCTAGCGAACACCCTCCCTGACCTCTTCTAGCGAACACCCCCTTGACCTCTCTTAGCGAACACCCCCTTGACCTCTTCTAGCGAACACCCTCCTGACCTCTCTTAGCGAACACTGACCTTCCGTGACCTTGGTGAGAGCCGCTGGGGGGTGTTTAAGGCTGCCGTTATAGTGGAGGGAGCGATGGTGTTTTGTTTTTATCTACCCGAGTTATTTTGGTTGTTGGGGGGAGGGGAAGGAGAGAGAGGACACGAAGTAGATAACCGGGAGACAGAGAGAAGGGAAAAGGAAGGAGAAAAATTTAATGTAAAAGCAAAGAAAATAATAAAAGAATGAAGGAAATAATAAATCTCTCTCTCTCTCTCTCTCTCTCTCTCTCTTTATTCATTTGCAT
The DNA here is from genome assembly GCF_018991925.1 of Homarus americanus. Lineage (NCBI taxonomy): Eukaryota > Metazoa > Arthropoda > Malacostraca > Decapoda > Nephropidae > Homarus > Homarus americanus. Next base: position 558,320 of record NW_024743478.1, read on the forward strand.
CGTCAATAAAATTTTAAATAATCCGACAAGATAGTTCACGTGAAAAATATTTACTGTAAAAAAATTACCACATCATTAATTTATTTTTAATACTTATTTATTTTTCCCCATAAAACACACACACACACACACACACACACAGACACACACACAGACACACACACACACACACACACACAGGATAAGGTACTGTTTATAGTTACATGTTTATTTTATTTTATTTTTAAATTTGATAAAAAACCTGTAAAAAAATCACACTTGATACGAGAGCTATTGTGTGTTTGACGTTTTACCTTCTCAACAATTACGGTGTTTTTTTTCTGTTTGTTCTGTGTTTTTTTCATTATACTTCTTCCTCATTCTATTCTCTTTGTTCCTTTCTTCCATTGTTGTCTTTTTTTTTCCTATTCCTCTCTAATCTCTTTCTTCTCTCCACTTTTTCTTTCTTCCTGTTCTTCACTTCTTTCCTCCCTTCTTTCCTCATTTCCTCTCCTCCTTTCTTCCCATCCCCCATGAGAGCCTCTTCCTCCACCGGTGGTCAAGCCTGCCCGAGGAATTTTGGGGTGAGGAAGGGTCATACGAGAGCGACCCGCTTTACTGGGGCGCTAAGGTGAGGGGTGGGGAGGAGAGGGGTGAGTGGGGCTGAAAGAGGGGGAGGGAGGGGGAGGTAGGAAGGGGGAGATAGGGAGAGGGGGAGATAGGAGAGAGGAGGTAGGAAGGGGGAGATAGGGAGAGGGGGAAGTAGGAAGACCAACCCTTGGAGACTCAGGTTAATATATTCACTAACATGACATCCTGGGCGTGTACCGTTACTCCACGCCCTACGAGGCTCTCACCCACGCTCTCTAACATCTTCCCACGGCCTTACACGCCTCTCACCACGCCTCTCCCGCTCTCCCACGCCTGTCAACCTGGACCACGCCCTACACGACTCTCACTACTCACCACGCCTTCCCCATTCCCACGCCTGTCATCCTGGATCCCACCACTCACCACGCCTCCCCCACGCCCTTTCAGGCTCTCCTCATGCTTGCAGCTTATTTTAGATAAGCTTGTCCTACCTGGCAGTAACGTGCCAGTGTTCATAGTGCCAACACCTGACTGAACTACACATATTGGGTAAAATTTTGGTTCACCTGAATATTAAGACACCCAGCTTATTTCACCTGAAGATTAACCCCCATAACCTAACCTAACCTAACCCTCAGATAAATTTAGGATTTTTAATCTTCAGGTGATATAAAATTCCTGGTCTAGACGCGTTAATAAAGTTGTTAACCTAAACTCCACGTCTTTCCGCCCATCCCACCCCCTCACGCTCACCCTCACGCCACCCCTCACGCCCATCCTCCCTCCCTCCCTCCGCACCTCCCACACGCCCTGCTCGGCCTGTCATTCTTCCCACGCCCCCAGAGTGTGTGGGGGCGTGCACGAGGTGACCCCAGAGACTAACTCCCTGCCCCTGTCAGGCCTCCAGTTAGACCTCACTGTCTACCTAGGGGAGGAGGATGTGGTGTGGGGGGGAGAAGGAGGGAGAGAGAGGAAAGAAGGAAGATGCTGTAGGTGTGTGTCTGTGTGTCTGTGTGTGTACAGTATTAAATTGGGCGTATGTGCGTGTTGTGTATTGCATGTGTGTGTGTGGGGCCATGTGCGTATTTATGCATGGTGTGTGCGTGCTGATGTAAGTGAGTGAGCGTGTCATGTGACGTGTGTATGTGTTAGTGTGTGTGTGTGTGTGTGTGTGTGTGTGTGTGTGTGTGTGTGGTGTGTGTGTGTGTGTACTACCATCACTGTTCACGGGTCTGGTGTCTATATTTATGATGTAGGGGGGTGGAGGTGCTGTGGAGAGGGAGTAGGGGGGTGTAAGGTGGGAGGGAGAGGATGATAGTGAGAGAGGAGGGAAGAGAGAGTGACAGGGAGAGTGAGAGAGGGAGTGAGAGGGAATAAGAAACAGGAGGGAAGGAAAACAAGGATGAGAGAGGTGGATGTGGCGGAACTAACGGGCTTGGGGATGACCTGTCTGTCTGATGGTGATGCGGGGAGGGGAGGGAGAGTGGGAGGAAGGTGTGTGTGTGTGTGTGTGTGTGTGTGTGTGTGTGTGTGTGTGTGTGTGTGTGAAGGGAACACAAGCCAGGTGGTGGGCGGCGAAAGTCAAGGGCGCCGTGACAGTTTGTGCGGAAAAAAATGGGCCAATTTCCGCTACTTTCTGCAGTCCGGCGACAATAGTGGTCACTGTCGGTGGGGGGGGGGAGGCAGTAGAAGGAGAGGTGAAGGGGTGAGGTATGTATGTATGTATGTATGTATGTATGTATGTATGTAGGAGCCCCTTGTGATGTTTTGAAGGTAAGAGAATTAGCCTTATGATGGGTCGTGGCCTTGGGTTGACTCAGGAGGATGACGCCCCTCCACTCCGCCCCGCCCCGCCCCGTCCATATCACCCCGTGAGAGGAAGGTCGAGAGTGCCAGGGTAAGCAGAGGTCAGGAGCAGCTTTATAGAGTGCCGCTTAGGGTGATGGTCAGTGCCACGTGATGGACTGTCACAGATGCTGGTGCCTGACTACCTCTATATGTCTTAGAGAGAGAGAGAGAGAGAGAGAGAGAGAGAGAGAGAGATTGTTGCAACATGACGTACTGTAAATACTGTGTGGGGGGGGGGCAGTAAGTTAAGCTCTCTGAGTGGCCCCGGTGAGGAGAGACTGGGAAGGCGTCTTGTTCACGGGGGTCAGCCTTAAGGGGTAGTCACGATATTCCCACGGTAATAAAATAATTATATAATGATAATAATAATAAGTTGTTGTTGTAGAAAGAACAATAATAATATAAAATAATAATAATAATAATGATAATAAAAATGATAGTGGTAGTAGTAGTAGTAGTAGTAGTAGTAGTAGTAGTAGTAGTTTACGGGTGTACTTGTGTGAATTACGTCCATGTACAGTGTTGTGAAGTGATTAGTGATGCTAACGACTGCAGTTTATTATTTATGTATGGTTTTGCTAATGACTGGTGCTTAATACTGCTAATTACCTGTGTTCAGTGTTTCTAATTAGTGTTGCTAATGACTGGTGCTTAATACTGCTAATTACCTGTGTTCAGTGTTTCTAATTAGTGTTGCTAATGGCTCTCGATGTTGTTTTTTGTTTCCGGGTTGTAACTGAGGGAGGGAGTCAGGGACAAGTGACGTGGTGAGGGAGTGAGGGGGGGAAATGACGTGGTGAGTGAGGGTGAGAAATGACGTGGTTAGTGAGGAAATGGCAATGGTTAGTGAGGAAATGACGTGGTGAGTGAGGGGGTGAGGGGGAAATGACGTGGTTAGTGAGGGAGAAATGAGGCAGGAATGGAGGGTGGTGTGGGTTGGTGACATGTTTCCCGTCAAAATTACTGGAAATTGACGGTTGTGAGGTGGGTGGAGTGGGTGGATGGTAATTGGTAAGAGGTGTGGTTGGTAGTTGTGCCGGAGAATGCCTCATGAGGGGTCAACCTGATGCTCCAGATGTTATTAAGGAGAGAAGGAAGAAAAGGAGGGGGAGGATAGTTGCTAAGAGAGGAAGGAAGGGGAGGAAAAGGAAGGCACAGGTGTAGAGGAGAAATAAAAAGATCAAAACAAACCGAATTAAATGTAAACAAAAGACAATAAAGAAGAGAAAGAAGAAGGGAATAAAAAAGAGAAATAATAATTGGATTTCGTATCAGTAAACATTTCTATCTATCAGCCCCTAACTAGACGCCAGGTAAACTCAAGGTAACATTATATACCTGTGTACCTGGTGATCGGGAAATCCGGGTTGCTGCTGTTGTTTTTTTCCCAGGCTGTTGTTGGTAATGTGACCACAAACCGTCTGTCTTGCTGGGCTGGTGATATCCTCTCGTGTGCTGTTGTGTGGGTGGTTGGCATGATGTGGTAGTGGGCATGATATGAGGTGGTAGGCGTGATATGAGGTGGTAGGCGTGATGTGATGTGGTGGGCATGATATGGTGGTGGTGGGCATGATGTGATGTGGTGGGCATGATATGAGGTGGTAGGCATGATGGTATTCGGTGATGTTTTCAGGGCGAGTAATTTGATTACTGGAAATAGCTCATAAAGACTTAATGTGGTGTGATAAAGAGAGGGATTAGGAGAGAAATGAGAGAGATAATAGGAAATAAGAAAAGGGAGGATGAAGAGAGAGAGAGGGGGGGGAAGGGGTAGGAGGAGGAAAGAGAGAGGGGGGAAAGGAGTAGGAGGAGGAAAGAGAGAGGGGGGAAGGGGTAGGAGGAGGAAAGAGAGAGGGGGGAAGGGGTAGGAGGAGGAAAGGAGAGAGAAAGAGAGAAAACCAGGTACAATGTGTGGGAGAGGGAGGCGGAGGAGGAAGGTGTCTGGAAATGAACAAAGGAGAGTGAATAACGGCACTCTGCCTCAGGAAATATTGGCCGGGAATGAGATAGAGGAGACATCTTGCAAAAAGTGAATGGCATTAATAGTACTAAAAAGTGATGAAAATCAAGATATGAAAATCCAGGATCTTCATTTCTATATTAAAACTGAGCTGGACGGGTCAGGGGATGTGAGAGACGCGGGGTAGTTGTCCATCATGGCCGGAGGGAACGATATGGAACGTCTTGATATTATCTTCGGGTTCAGCCGAGTTATCTTGAGAAATTCCGGGGCCTGGAACTCCAATCACAAGTCTCAAATAAGATTTATATATGGGGGATGAAATGCCGTCCTGGAATTCCAGGCCACCTTAAGGTCCAGTTCCCTGGATCTTCCTCACGTCTGACGGGCCTTTAGTCAGAGCTGTGGGATGGCCTTGTCTTCCAGCGGGTTGGATAAATAAGATTTATAAGGCTGCACTGGAGTTTATTGATGGTACCCCCGTGATGGTGTTGCCAAGAGATGCTGGAAGACGAGTCTCAGCCTCCTGGATCACGCCACCAAGACGACGGCCTCAGAGGACCACGCCTGGCTTGCCACAGTAAATTCCAGCCAGGCCGGAGAAAGTTTTGGGTGGTGGCAGGTCTGAGGGAGCGCAGAGTTTGGGATATTGAGAGATTTGGGCGACCACAAGTTTAAAAGTAATGAAAGATTTGAGGCCCGGAAAGTTTGCGTACTGGAAGATTTGAGGGACTGGAAGATTTTAAGGTTCCAGGAAAATCGGCGATACTGGAAGATTTAAAGAGATCAGAAAGATTGGGTGCGCTTAAAGATTTGAGGGACTGGAAGGGATTAGATACTGGAAGAGATGAAAGACCCAGGAATTAAGGATGCTGGAAAACTAGAAGGACCACAACTTTCTGGATGCTGGAAGATCAAGAGAGTTTGGAATGTCTGACGTAGGACTTGAAATTTTTTAGGCATAAGGTAACGGGGAGTTTACAGTGAGAGAAATTTTAAGGGAACACAAAATTTAGGGCACTGAAATATCTTAGGGACCAGGGAGTTAGGGAGACAGGGAGATATTAAAGGAGGACCAGGAGGAATATTGAGAAATAAAGGGGACCAGGGAGAATAGGGTGGAATTGATGGGTGTATGTGGACCAGGGTGGGTGGGTGGCAAGATGAAGGATACAAGGACCAAGGTGGGTGGGTGGGAAGATGAAGGATAAAAAGACCAGGGTGGGTGGACGGGTGGGTGGGAAGATGGAGGACTGAAAGACATTAAATTACTGAAAGTTTCCATCATATTACTATATACTTTGACATTATTGTTGTTATGGGACGAAAAGTTTTGTTACTTTATGTATTTTTTGCTTTAATTTTTAAATCTATATAATATAAAAAAGTTAGTGTACAGAATACTTTGACCTGACCTGACCACTGGCAAAGTTACATCATTAGAAACTTTGGGTGAGTAAAAATATTGAAAGTTGGATATTTTATAAATTTTAAGACTGGATATTTTGGATTTGGGTAAGACTTTGTGTTATAAGATAGGATTAGGATAAAGGGTTAAGGGGGGGATTAGAATGTTATGTATAAAGTGTTGAATTCTCTATATCACCTTATTACATAATTTTATTTTTATTACATGTATATAAGTAATTAGTTCAAGGGAGAGAGGAATGTTAACTGAAGAAGAAGGAGGGGAGGAGGAAGAAGAGGAAAGGAGGAAGAAGAGGTCACGTTAGGAGGAATGGACTCGGCCGTCCCTGTAGTAGGAAAGAGTGGCAGAAGGATCCTACCTGTCTGTCAAGCCCCACCCCACCCCGCCCCACCCCGCCCCACCCCGCCCCGCCGAGCCCCGCTCCGCCCCGGTTACTTCTCCCCACCACAACCTCCTGAAGGACACACACACACACACACACACACACACACACACACTTATAAAAAGACACAGAGGCCTGGAAGGTGTATTGTGTGTATTGAGATTGTGTGTGTATTGTGTTTGGTGTTTGTATTGTTATTGCCCCGTGTGTGTGTGCGTGTGTGTGTGTGTGTGTGTGTGCGCGTGCGTGCGTGCGTGCAGGTAACTGGATCAAGGTGTATCGAGGTGGGCGGTGGTGTAGCATAGTGTAGCGTACTGGGCGGTGGTGTAGCATAGTGTAGCGTACTGGGCGGTGGTGTAGCTTAGTGTAGCGTACTGGGCGGTGGTGTAGCTTAGTGTAGCGTACTGGGCGGTGGTGTAGCGGCCAATGGGTGTAGCGAGTGTAGCCGGCGGCGGTCTCTCTGACTGGTCCTCTGTAATGACATAATTGTTCCCTCGAGCTGCCCTGTGTACCACCACCCTGAGATGTGTTCCCTCCCTCCCTCTCTCACACTACACCCTGAGATGTGTTCCTTCCCTCCCTCTCTCACACTACACCCTGAGATGTGTTCCTTCCCTCCCTCTCTCACACCACACCCTGAGATGTGTTCTTCCTCCTCACACTACACCCTGAGATGTGTTCCTTCCCTCCCCCCACACTACACCCTGAGATGTGTTCCCTCCCTCCCTCACAGTACACCCTGAGATGTGTTCCCTTCCTCCCTCTCTCACACTAAACCCTGAGATGTGTTCCTTCCCTCCCTCCTCCCACACTACACCCTGAGATGTGTTCCCTCCTTCACACTATGATGCGACACAGCAGGCAGAAGGCGGGTGGTCGTTCGCCTGACGTAGCTGCCATAAGTGCTTTAGAGTCTGGAAAAGGAAACGCCAGACGCTGTTGATTTCTCGCGGTGTCGCTGTCACGGACCTTAAACCTCCAGTAGGGTGGACGAGAGATCCTCCTGCCAGTCTGCTGACGAAGGGAATTTTTCTCACTTGAGTTTGTGCTGACGTGGCCCCTTCAGCAGCCCCAACGAGCTGCCGCGCTGACTGACAACACCTGAGATCTGAGTGGCTGGGTGTTGGGTCCTGGGTGGCTGCTGGGTGTTAGGATCTGAGTGGCTGGCTGGGTGTTGGAACCTGAGTGGCTGGCTGGGTGTTGAAACCTGAGTGGCTGGCTGGGTGTTGAGACCTGAGTGGCTGGCTGGGTGTTGAAACCTGATTGGTTGGCTGAGTATTGGGACCTGAGTGGCTGGCTGGGTGTTGAGACCTGAGTGGCTGGGGTGTACCTGGCCGTGGCGGGGGTGTAATCAGTGGCTGCCTCCGGGGACAACTTGACCCTGCCCCAGGTGTGTGTGTGTGTGTGTGTGTGTGTTAATCTCTCTCTCTCTCTCTCTCTCTCTCTCTCTCTCTCTCTCTCTCTCTAAAAGTCTTGGCACGTCAGGTGAAACGAACTCACGTTAATATCCACCTCACCTGTTCTCACCTGTACTCCGTCCCCCGTGTTTACCTGTACGCCAGGTATGTTAATGAGCTCTGCAGAATATGTAAATAAGTGTCTCCAAGGTGTAGTTGGTAGCGATCGTCAGGTGGTGGATTGGTGGAGGTGTGGAATGCTTCTTGGTGTGGATTAGCATTAGTGTGGAGTAACGTTAGTGTGGATATACTTAAATTGCTCTGTCTCGGATGTATTTAATTGCTTTATCTTTCTTATGGATAAATTTAATTACTCTCTTCCTCTTGGCTAATTATATAACTCGCTTTTAATTACCTCTTAAACTTTTTTTTTAAATACTGTCAATAAAATACCATCATTGTTATTTATATCTGTATGTATGTTGTAATCTCTGGCTGGAGTGTGTTGTGTCGTAAGCTCAAACTAGTGTCGTGTTATTAGCTCACACAACTCACGTGGACTTGATTAATTATGCTCTAAGTCTTATCCCGGGTCTTGAATGTTGTTTGTTAACATACGTGTGCGACGGTGCCAACTTTTTGTTTACGTGTGTGTGTGTGTGTGTGTGTGTGTGTGTGTGTGTGTGTGGGGTGGGAGATATGGCAACAGGGCATCGCCACACCCACTCTACAACTTGATTATGATGCTCATTTGTTTCACGTATGGGAGCGTGGACAGTCTCTCTCTCTCTCTCTCTCTCTCTCTCTCTCTCTCTCTCTCTCAACACACACAGACCATTGGACAGTTCAAGTGTAGTAACGATTTGGAGAATTAAGCGGAGGAAACTTAGGAGAAGAGAGAGAAAATGGAGGAGGAGGAGTAAGGAGAAACTAAAGGAGACGTAGGATAAGAGAGAAGAAATGGAGGAAGAGGTAGGAATAGGAGAAGAAGAAGAAATTGAAGAGGAAGATGAGGAGGTGATGGAAATGGTACAAGAGGAAGATTGGTGCCATTATGATGACGTCAGAATCTCCTATACCTGTAACTGGCAAGGGGTAAAAAAGACACAGGTAATGATCCTAGTTACCTCATTATGTACCTGTGTGTACCTGTGTGTACCTGTGTGTACCATATATACTTATTTATTCTGCCGCCTGTTGCTATACTGAAATCTGGAATACAGTAGTTTACCCGTACTCTGTGGTTTACCTGTGCTCAGTAGTTTACCTGTACTCAGTAGTTTACCTGTACTCTGTGAATACAAAAAGATATTGAAACGCTAAACAACTTATCATATCTTAATGATAGAGAAAATTGGCACACATGTAAGAGTCTGAACTGTACCTGTGTAACTGAAGTACTCTGTACACACACTCTTACTTCATTAAGTGTACAGTAAGAACACTACCTGTGCTTTTTGTAGCGAGTTTCCTGTGTGTGTGTGTGTGTGTGTGTGTGTGTGTGTGTGTGTGTGTGTGTGTGTGTGTGTGTGTGTGATAGAACTTTGGCGGTTCGTGTGTGTGTCCAGGAACTAATGACGACATCCCCCCTCCCCCCTACCACCGACACCAAGGTTAACCACTGTGGAAGGACATGACTCGCCCTCCTCCCATCCTCCGTCCTCCCCTCACCAGAAGTCTTCGGTACCCCCACCCTCCTTCTCACAACTCACTTCCCTGCTATCTCAAGAGTATAACCCCCTTCTCTGCATCCTCCTCCGTTCCTCCTCACACACTGGCGTCTGCATCACGATTCACGACTTCCTACCATGACTCTTTCCCTAGGACTTCCCTTCATAACCCCCCTCCCTGCCCTCCACATGACTCTCCTCCCTCCTCCCCCTCACACGACCTGACCTGTCCCCCACACTACCACATTACCCCTCCCTGTCACGACCTCCGTCTCCCTCACACCCAAGCACCACCCCTCTTTCTCTACCTCACACCCACCTTCCTCCCTCTTTTCCCCTACCATCTCTTTCTCCCTCTCTATACCTACCACACACCTCTCCCCCTCTCACCTCTCTCCCCCTCCCAGCCCTTCACGACCCCCTCCTAGATAACACAATTTCACAAGTGAATACTGGCATGATTACGGTTGTCATTTAGAGAGTGGCGGCGGGTGCTGGAGGCAGACTGGTGATTTGCCTCCACAATGGCGACGCCCGGCCTGGCTTTTTCATGGTGCGGAGACCAGATTAATGTTATTCCTTTTCATCGGCGAGGGTGGAGGGGAGGGGTAGGGGTGGAGGGGGTAGGGGAGAGGGGTAGGGGTGGAGGGGAGAGGGGTAAGGGTGGAGGGGGGAGAAGGGAAGCGCGTGGCGTGGATTCTCCTCTATCGTAGTTTAGACTCAAAGATGGATTCTCAGAGGCTCGTTACGTAGAATATTTCACTTAACTACAGCTACGAGAACCATACCTTAACTTTCTCTTAAAACTGTAACTTAAAACTGGATTCTGAGAGCTAGTTTTTTTTCCCTTTAAGTTCCACCAGTTAACATGATGCTGTGAGACCATATCAAGACAGACTCACATGGTGTTTTAAAAGATGGCTTAGTAATGGCAATAAGACTATAACTCCATTAGGTCGAGTATCAGTGTCATTTTGAAGCAATTTTGGTGCTTATTGTTGTTCAGTATGAGTCGGTTATATATCCTTTTTAATATTGACACTTAGGGGGGATTTTTATTTATCTTACGGTCCGTTTTGGTATCCCCTATTCTCCTCCTCATCCTCCTATTCACTATCTCCTTCTTTCTACCTATCAATTATCCTTTCTTTCATCCCCTCCTCCTCTCTACCTCCCCCTACCCCTTCTCCCCCCCTCCTCCCCCCTCCACCACCCCCCTTCCTCCTTTGAAAGACGATGGTGCGTGACCTGCATTTGGAATTCTTTTTTTTACTCCTAGGATAAATATGGTACTTAGCTGACTGTACTGGGAATAACACGCCACGTATGACATTATCCCGCCTGGAAGAAAGAAGGAAAAGTTTTAACAGTGATTTTGTGTGTGCGTGTGTGTGTGTGTGTACGTTTGTCTGTGTATATGTTTGTGTCTGTTTGTCTGTCTGTATATGAGTGTATGTGTGTGTGTATCTATATGTTTGTGTGTGTGTGTGTTTGTTTGTGTATGTGTGTGAGAGAGTGAGAGAGAGGGTAAGGTAAGGTAAGGTAGACCAGACCAGACAATACATCAGGAACCAGGAGTGTTGACACAGCACCCGTGACCCCTAGGTAGTGTTGACCTACCTGAGATAACACACAGGTTAATTAATGCACTCTCTCTCTCTCTCTCTCTCTCGAGTAGACTGTGAGGAGTATAGACTGTTGACTGAACACGACTGAGGTGACGATAGACTGAACCAACTTTACCCCGCATCAATATAGCATCGTAAAAAAGCCTTAAGGTATTGTTGTCATTTGGGTGAAAGTGAGTCTCTCTTATGTTGTGTTCCTCAAGGTGACACGCTGCTCCCTTCCCTCTTCCCCCTAAACTCCCTACCTCCCCTCCCCCCCCTCCCCCCTTCCACCTGGTTGAGAACTACTACTTACTGTCTCGGATGGAATAGGAAGATAATGATAAAAGAAGATTAAATAGAAAGTTAATAACGTGATGATTGAGGTGATTGATTGAATAGGTGTTTGTTTAGGTAATTGAGGTGATTGATTGAATGGGTGTTTGTTTAGGTAATTGAGGTGATTGATTGAATGGGTGTTTGTTTAGGTAATTGAGGTGATTTAGTGAAAGTGCGTTGTATTTCTGAAGAAAGCTGTAGGGTGTTTAATCATCAGGTGGACTAAGCTGGGGGAGGGTGGGGTAATCTTCAGGTGTTTTCAAGTCATTGTCTAGAACTGTGTAAATTGCAGGTAATTTAAGATGACCTCAGGTAAACAAACAGGTATTCTTGATAGATTTAAGTAGGGTTTAGAAGAGATATTGTAAGCAGATGTAAACTTTGGTGAAGTTTACGTAAACTCGTATAAAGTGAGAGAGAGAGAGAGAGAGAGAGAGAGAGAGAGAGAGAGAGAGAGAGAGAGAGAGAGAGGCTGTTTTTTACTGAATAAATCGATTACAAATAAACTCGTGTAAATATAAGTAAGATTGGTGTAAATTCGCGTAAACTAGGATGATAAAAGTAAACTAAGGTGGAAAATGTAAACTCAGGTATACTCAGGTAAATTGAGTGCGTGTGACAGGTGTGGCTCTCCTCCCGCACTCAGGGGAACCATAACTGTCTTTCCTCACTCGCCACCTATCACACACACACACACACACACGGCGCTCTCAGATACGGGAAACAACAATCCAAGTTTCAAGGAGTTGTCAGGTGGTGTTGGAGGAGTAGGTGTTGGAGGTGAGGGTGTTGGAGGTGGGAGTGTTGGAGGTAGAGGAGGTAGTAGTGAAGAAGGAACCCTCACTTAGTGTGGAAGTGTTTATATGCCCTTAGTAACTAAATGTGTAAAATCCACGCGTGTTAGGGCATGACGTGAGCTGATTTGTCACCCCTCAGACACATCCATTAGTCCGGTTGTGGGTCCCTTGCTTGTGTAGGCAGGTTGATGAAGGTGTAGCAAACTTCTTTCCTACCTGGGGGAAGATTACACCTTTACCTGCCTTAATCATGTCGCCGGGGAGTGTTATGGGGGAAGGTGGGGGTCATTTCAGGGGTTCGTTTCAGGGATTCAGTTCAGGGGTTCACTTAAAGGGTTCACCTAAGGTTCGGTTCAATGCTCACTTCAAGGTTTCACTTGAGATATTCACTTCAAGGGTTCACTTCAGGGGTTCACATCAAGGGCTCAAAACACACACGACACTTGTTTTTAGAACCCTCGCGTGTAGAGAGGTCATTAGGACTGTTTTTATAGCATCAAAAAGCCCCAGTTGTCATATCTCTCTGGGGAAGGTTTGTACCAGGCATCAGGGGTCGCTCTTAAGGTTCACTGTTGACATGATATTTTTTTTTGCTTTTTGGTCTCGTAATCACGTTGTTAATGTCCCTTGCACACACACACAGGTTCTGAAAAGAGTGTAGTGTCAATTTGAACCCCTGAAGTGAACCAGTGAATGAATCATTGAAGTGAACCCTCTGAAGTGAAGCATTGAAGTGACTACAATAATTAATTAACTTAAGCCAGGAGTTACGCTTGACGTTTAGACAACACCAGCAACCAAGCAGGCAGGAGGCGAGCGAACGTTAGCCAGGCGTAGCTTCTGTAGACCTTCAGTATTTATGCTACATAGAGGAAAAAGATCGCGAGGCATTGTTAGATTCTCGATCTGGCAGTCATGAGTCATTGCCACAGGTGGTGTAGGGGTGTAGTCAGACAGGTAAACGGCAGACGGCAGACAGGCAGACGACAGACAGGTAACGATGGTGACTCATAATGACCCTATTGTGGCGTTAATCGATCGTTTAGCTAAAAAAACAAATCTTTCAATGGACGCAGGTGTTTTTCCATTGATATTAACTGAGACATTTTTCTACATAAGTTAAGGTATTATTTGTCTATTAAAAAAGACATACGGTATTTTTCTCAATGTCTTTAAAAATAACTCTGGGTATTTTTCTTATCTAGAGTATAATATAAATGAAACTTTAATAAGTCTCTTACTTATTTTTCCCATTATAAAGCTTACGGTCAGCCAGCCAGCCAGCACAGACTTATATTAAGCTTTTATAAGGTTAGGTTAGGTATGTAAATAGTTAATGAAGGTGGTGACTTGACGTTGATGGAACACTTAACTTCTCCCCCCCCTACCCCCCCTTAACCCCCCTCCCGTTCATCCTCCCCCCGCGCCTCTAACCCTTTTGTAATGATTCAGGTAAACTCTTATGTAAACTTTATACATAATTGGGTTTATTCCTGTAATGATTCAGGTAAACTCTATGTAAACTTTATACATGATTGGGTTTATTCCTGTAATGATTCAGGTAAACTTTATGTAAACTGTATACATAATTGGCTTTATTACCTGTAAACTAACTTGCCGTGTAAACTCACTTCACCTGGTGTGTTCCCTGACGCCTGGTAAACTAACTTGCCTTGTTCTTTACTGTAAACTAACTTAACCTAACCCGTGGTAAACTATGGGGTTGGTGTGGCTGATGGTGTGGCTGGTGGTGCGGTTGAGTGGTTGATGGTGTGGTTGAGTGTGTCACGGAAAGTTCTCATCAGTCAGCCGTGTATGTGTGTGTGTGCGTGCGTGCGTGGGTGTGTGTGTGCATTATTAAGAGACCAGTGTAGGGAGAGGTTGTGTGTGTGTGTGTGTGTGTGTGTGTGGTCCCTTGGCTGGTCATTGCCAGGTAAGGCGTCGTTAATTGGAGGTGTTGACGCTGCGTGTAGGGGAGACCTGACTTTCCTACCTTTACTAACCTGACTCACTCGAACGATAACCTAACCTAACCCTAACCAAACGAGTCCACATTTTCTTCTAATACAAACAGTGACGAAGAAGAAGAAGAAGATTAAAAACGTTAACTAAGGAATAGAAGAGAATTGTAGATAAAGAAGAGAAATAAAAGTAGAACAAAAGTAGAGATAGAGAAATATATACTTCATAACCTCTCACTTAAGACTAAAAGGTCGACCAAGACTTACGGTATATTCAGGTAGAAAAAGCACTGAGGAATATGTCTACGTGTGGGTCTTGTTTGAGTGGTGAGGGTCTTGTTTGAGTGGTGTGAGGGTCTTGTTTGAGTGGTGTGAGGGTCTTGTTTGAGTGGTGAGTGGGTCTTGTTTGAGTGGTGAGGGTCTTGTTTGAGTGGTGAGGGTCTTGTTTGAGTGGTGTGGGTCTTGTTTGAGTGGTGAGGGTCTTGTTTGAGTGGTGTGAGGGTCTTATTTGAGTGGTGAGTGGGTCTTGTTTGAGTGGTGAGGGTCTTGTTTGAGTGGTGTGAGGTCTTGTTTGAGTGAGTGAGGGTCTTGTTTGAGTGGTGAGGGTCTTGTTTGAGTGGTGTGAGGGTCTTGTTTGAGTGGTGAGTGGGTCTTGTTTGAGTGGTGAGGGTCTTGTTTGAGTGGTGAGGGTCTTGTTTGAGTGGTGTGGGTCTTGTTTGAGTGGTGAGGGTCTTGTTTGAGTGGTGTGAGGGTCTTATTTGAGTGGTGAGTGGGTCTTGTTTGAGTGGTGAGGGTCTTGTTTGAGTGGTGAGGTTTGGTTAAGAAGGAATATTATGGCTTAGGTTAGATTAGGTCCAAGTTAGAGTGTTTAATCATCAGGTGAAATAAGCTCAGGTGAGTTAATTAATCTCTACGTGATCCCTCCCCTTCCCCCCCTCCCCCCCACCTCCCCCACCTTCTCACCTTAATGACTCCGTAGGACAGGTAGAAGCAGCAATACCTGGCCGTGGTGGATTAAGGAGAGAGACAGGTAGTAATATGGAGGTAGTTAGACTCACCTGACGTAGAGGAACACCTGGAACCTATCGTAGGTAATCCTCCAGGTAATCCGCAGGTAATTGAAGGAGTCAGGTGGTGGTGTACCGTAGAGAGATAGAGTAATTTGAGATGTTGGAAGTGAGAGAGAGAGAGAGAGACTGACTGAATCACACACACACACACACACACACACACACACAAAATAATAGACCATATCCTAGGGTCCCATAGGGCTTAGTTTAGTCTGTGTTGTCTACCTCATTGTTATTGTGTTTGTCTGTGAGGCGGCGCTCGTTACTGGCAAACAACCTCACCTCACTCACAACCCCACCTCACTCACAACCCCACCTCACTCACAACCCCACCTCACTCACAACCCTACCTCACTCACAACCCCACCTCACTCACAACCCTACCTCACTCACAACCCTACCTCACTCACAACCTCACTCAAACAAACTCACATAACTCATAACCCAACAACAATATATAACTCGTAACTTCATTTCCCCTTAAAACAAAAATTAAGTCGATTATCATTTTCCTGTTTAATTGACTATTCACATTAGTCACTTCAAAGGTGTTTTTATTACCTGAACACACTGATTGTTTTTCCTCCCATGCATACAATCCCACTGTTTACCTGAGATGAAAGAACAGTGTGGGGGTTAAATCAGATGATAAATAAAAATGTTCCGCTAAACTAAGGAATTGGTTTAAAAGTCTTGGCTGTAATATTGTACAGTGTGGTTAGATTGGTTTACACTATGTGGCCAGAATGCTGTACACTATGTGGCCAGAATGCTGTACATATGATGATGTTTCAAAGTTCAGTTGCCATGATGTTTAGGTTTTCAGTTGCCATGATGGTTTTTTTAAAGGTTCAGTAGTTGCCATAATGGTGTTTGTGAAGCCATACAGATGCCATTAAGGACGCGTCTTTGTCCCCTGTGTAAGTTAATCCATACAAGTCATTGAAATGGCACCGTATAAACCCAGAGCTGACGTGGCATTGATGGCACTCATTGACTTTAGGTTCTTTTCAGTAAGTGACTCGGTGGTTGAAAAGGAACAAGTCAGTCAAGTCAAATTCAAAGTCGAGTCAATCGTCTGTGTCTAGGAGATTTATTTTTTGTTTTGTTTTACGTTTATTTCTATTTTATATTTATTGTTTGTTTGTTATTTATGGTTTTTAAGTTTTTTTTTATGATTCCGTGTGAAGGGGAGTGTGTATGAGGGGGAGGTGATGGTGACGTGTATGTATGTGTGTCTGATAGGTGGGGGGGAGGGAGGGGTGATGGGGTGGTGTCAGGTGTTGATTGATGTCTACGTTAGTGTTGTGTTCGTCACCCCACAGCACATGGCGCCCCTTCACGCCACCTCGACGCCTGCTACCCCCCTCCTCCCCCTCCACCCCGACGCCTGCTGCCCCCCCCTCCCTCTCCTCTATAGCTCCTCCAACCCTCAATTTCGACAAACACCAACTCACGCTATAAGATGATTATTGCGGGTGATAGGCGTGGGTAATGGACCGAGAAGGCATGGGTTGGGCGTGGGTGGAGCTCAGGGTGTGGCTAAACTGTGGTTTTAGGGTGTAGGCGGGTGGCGTGGTTTTGACTGTGGCGTGAGGTTAGGCGGGTGGGTGTAGGGCGTAGGTGGGTAGCGTGGCTAGATTGTGGCGTGGCATGGGCTAGTGGCGTGGTTAGACTGTGGCGTGGGCGAAATATGATGAATGGTATGGTCGTGGACACAAGCCTGGAAGCCGTGGGCGGGCAGGTTATGGGTGTGGGCTAACTAAAGTGGGCACAATATCGAAAGGCGTGGGCGACCGTTAGGTAGGACGTGGGTAGTGACGAACTTGCACGCCCACGACCCCCCCCCCCCCCCCCCAATTTCTACAAACGACCTTACACGTCATCCGATCACCAGTTACACCCACACGCCAGCAGATACGCCCACACGCGACCACATACGCCCACACGCGACCACATACGCCCACACGCGCCAACATACACCCACACGCCACCACATACGCCCACACACACAACACCTGCGATATAGTTTACCTGCTGGGCGTCTAAAAATATGTCTCACCACCTCAAGAGAAAGATAGGGTTCCTGTTTTACTGAGACGTATGGCTTTCTCAAGTGTCCAGCTGAAACAAGTGGTTATCTCAAGTGTCCAGGTGAGTGAGACAAGTGTACATTGATACTAGTGAAAGTCTTACCTGTTGATAGTTACTAGTGAACGTCTTACCTGTTGGACACTTAGATGACACAACGCTTATCTCCTCGTGTGTTACTGTTACTTGTGTTACCTATTGTTACTTGTGTTACCTATTGTTACTCGTGTTACCTGTTGTTGTTACTTGTGTGTTACCTGCTGTTACTCGTGTGTTACCTGTTGTTACTTGTGTGTTACCCGTTTTTACTTATGTATTACCTGCTATTACTTGTGTGTGTTACCTGTTGTTACTTGTGTTACCTGACATAACACCATAAACGAGGTAGAGAAGAGTGGGGGGGGGGTGTTGATGATGGTGTGTAGGAATTGTTTTGGTGAGAGGGAGGGAGAGGAGGTGGGGATTGTGTGGGAGGGAGGGAGGGAGATAAGAGTGGAGGGAAGGTCAGGTGAAGGAGGGAGGTGATAATGAAATGATAAGAGATAAGATAGATAGATATACAATTAGTTTACGGTACACGAGGTTTACAATGGGTTTACACATTTACACTGGGTTTACGTTAGGTTTACTCGAGGTTTACATTGGGTTTACACGAGGTTTATCAAGTATACCTTTACATACTTTGTCATAGGAGTTAACCATGTCCTTTATAGTATGACCATGGCCATGTCTGTATGTCCAAGGGTCCTGGTACTGGCAGGTGTTCAGGGCCGTCCCCCCCCCCTCCCCCCCGAAGTCTGAACCGTGACTCAGAGGACAGCTAAGTTATCTCAAGTGACAAGTGACTGATGTCTTCAATACAGTCTAGAGGTCCGCCCGCCCGCCCGCCCGTCCGTCCGTCCGTCCGTCCGTGACACTTAATTGTATATACGATACCTTTACCGGAGTGATTCACCTTTTAACCTAATTTGCCTTAATGGATATACTTTTATAAGCCCCGAGAGAGAGAGCTGTACATTGTCTGAGAAATCCTTTTGACTCACTTGACTGACGGATGAATATTTTTACCCCTTAATAATGTTACCTGTGAGGGTGTAGTGTAGTGGGTGACCAGGTGAGGGGGGATCTCTCTCTCTCTCTCTCTCTCTCTCGGTATAGTTAACCAGCGGGTCACGTAACAAGTGGGGCTGTAACCCTTGAGGATGATGGCCAATGACATATATGAGTACACCACTTTGCTGGATCCGGTTCTGAGGTCACGGGGTCCTTCGGGTTCCTGACGGGGTCCTACGGGGGACTTGATGGGTCCTGTGAAGACTTGTACCTCGTTCTGTCGTCAGTCATATCACGTAGAGGTCCTGAATGGGAGGGGGTGGCTGTGGCAGGTAGTTTCACGGTGTACCTGAACAACCAGGTGACCAGTAGTAACAGCTATGATTGGTCAGTTCGTCACCGAGGAGATGTTTGGTCACAGGTCAAGGTGAACAGAGCTGTGGGAGCCGTGTACAGGTAGACACCAGGATGTCTAGAGGGGAACTGGTACAACGTGGCTGACAGACTGTGAACACTCAGTAAATGAAAGGTGTTATTATTTATTTTATGGACGAGTGTGTTCGGGGGTGTATGGGGAGTTGGGGGAGAGGGGAAGGGAAAATGTGTGGGGGATGGGGGATGGGGGTAGAAGTGAGGAGGTTGGGGTGAGTGGAGGTGCCGCCAGTACATTGAGGAATTTGAGAAAGCCGTCTGGCTGGGACTCGTTCGGTCGTGACTCGGCGTTGATTGTAATCCCGCACTGTCAATTGTTTTGAATCTTAATGCCGGGCTCCAGCCTCCGATCTCCACGCCACAAGGCTGCTCACGCCGCTCCTCCACGCCCCCCTACAGGCTCCTACCTTCCTCCTCCTCTCACAAAACCGGTCCTTCCGCTAGGGGGCTGTGGAGACGGGAGTTGCCTACCTGATGACATTAGCATACAGGTAACCTGGAGTTTGCCTGGGTGGAGGAGTATGAGAGGGCAGGTCACGACCCACAAGGACGACCACTACTACCTAGAGGATCCACCGAGAAGATCTGCCGACATAAAAAGAGGATGGAGGGGGGGGGTTACAACGGGTAAATATCGCCTGACGTGCCTGCCTTCAGGGTCGTGACGGACGTCCATCACACTTGTGCTATTCCTCGTGAATGTTGTTGATGGAAGGTGAGGGAGGGGAGGGAGGCCAGAGGGGGGCGGTAATGGAAGGGAAGGACGGAGGGGAGGGAGGGAGGGAGGGAAAGTATATGGTGATGGAGGGAGTATTTGTGAGAAGGAGGAGTGTAGAGGGAAATGGAAGGACGTAGTTTAAGAGAGAAAGTGTATGGTCACGGAGGCCATATTTGTGAGGTACGGGAACACGGAGAAAACACTGTGTTATGATTTAAGGATGAGAGAGAGAGAGAGAGAGAGAGAGAGAGAGAGAGAGAGAGAGAGAGAGAGAGAGAGAGAGAGAGAGAGAGATGTACGAGTGGTGAAGGGAAGAGAACATTTTGTAATAAGGAAGAGCATAGTGGAGGATAAATGAGGGCTGTAATGCAGGGAGGGAAAGTGCATGGTGATGGAAGAAGCATTTACGAGATGGAGAGAAAACACCTTGGAGAAAGAAGGAGGAGGAGGAGGAGAGTAAGAGAGAGAGGGCAAGAAGTGTATGGTAATGTAAAAGAGAATTTGTGAGATGGAAGAGATAAAGAGGAAGGATTTGGGGCTACGATTTAAGGAGAGGAGTAAGAGTAGGAGGAAAGTGGATGGGGACGTATTTACACAATAAGAGATGAGAGTAAACATGAAGAATAAGAGAGAGACCATACATCAAGCTTGGAGAAACGAAGATCTTTGGGGGGGTGAGGAGGGAGGGAGGAAGGGAGAGAGAGAGAGAAGAAGGAAGGGAGAGAAGAAGAGAGAGGGAGGAAGATAAACTATCAACACACAAACGATGATAAGGAAGCTGTTAGTATACGAAGGGGAATTAAAGGTGACAGAACGATAAGAAGGAGAAGGAGGGAAAAGGTTTTAAAAAGGAAAAAGTTTTAAAGCGTTGGTTGTAAAGTAAGGAGCTAGTGTAATGGGGGAGAGAAGGAAGCCACACGTAAGCAGTGATAAAGAAGGTCATAGAAGAGGAAAAGAGGAAAGCAGAGTGGAAGAAATAAATAAACAGGAAGAAAAAGACAAGAACAGGTATAAAGAACAGTGGAGATATAAGAGAGATGAGAAGAATAGTAAGAAGACAAACGGAAAGTAAAGATTGTAACGAAAGAAGGAGCAAGAAGGGGAAGAAGAAAACCAAGAGGAAAGACTAATAAAAACTAACAAGGAGAAAAAAATAGCTACACAGGAGTTAATAAAGAATAGGAAAAAAATAGTGTAAAGAATAACTGAAGTGTAAATAAAAGAACAAGAAGTGGACACACACACACACACACACACACCGAATAATACAGTACAGGCTGACACGAGGAGAAGCGACAGACAAGGAAAAGAAGGAACTGGTAAGAATAAAGGAAAGAAGGAAGAGAAGAAGCAGGAGGTCGGTGTGAAGCGGCGGCGGCGCGAGAGCCCAAGAACTGGATAGGAATAGGGCCGAGTTTTGCGGTGAGGGAATCCGGATGTGTCGGCGGGAAGATTTCTTTTTCTAGCTGGGGGTCGAGGAGGCCACGCGCACACACCGCTAACACCAAGTGGTGATCCTTCTGCTAAATGTCACCTGCCTCGCCACCTTCACCTACCCTCCCTCCCCTTCCCTTATAGACCCGTTACCAGAGCCACAGGAGAGCCACGGGGAAATCACAGGAAAAGCCACGGGAAAGCCACAGGGGAGCCACAGGGAAGCCACGAAAACACACAAAAAAGGCAAAGCCACAGTGGACTCGGAAAGACAATGATGAGACCACACAGGTTCTCGGGGTGACCATAATGAGTGAGTGACGGAGTGACATCACGTAGAACCATTAAGACTCACAAAAGACCTTCAGAGGACCACCTGAAGACCACAGGGGGAGGGGTAGTGACTTAGAGAGGGACCACACACGATCAGGAAAAAAAACAAAACCATGAAAAAAAAAAACCATGTAATATATATGAAAGACACAAGAACTCACTCAAAAGACCACAGTGGACCGCAGGAGACCAGAGGAATACGAGAGAGAGATCATCCAAAGACCACAAGATCCCCACCCACAGAGAGAACCAGAGCAACAAACAGACGTCACTCAATAAGACACCACAGGAGACCACAAAGACCAGGAGATAACGTGAGTTGGAGACGGCTGGCTCTGTGTGTGGCCGACGGCAGCAGCTGAAGAAGAACAACAGCAGAAGGCATCGTTAGTTTGGCCCGTCAGGTGTAAAATAGGTGCGACAGGTGGGAGGACGTTAATTAAGGTACAGTAATTGTCGTGTACCTGGAGAAAAGTTTTCATGCGACGTTTCTGGAATATCGTGAAATTTGGGTCTTATTCCAAAAGATTCGTAAGTCAGGAGAAAAAATACTATATATATGTGCTTGAAATACCTTGGGGAAAGAAAGTGCATATAACTATCTACTATCTTCAGTGAATTGTCGCTTGTAGAAATATATTGTAAAAATCTGATTCGTAATAAATGTCTTTGTAAAAGTCTTTGGAAAGCGAGATTTGAAGTACGTGCGGTCTTGAAAAGCAGAGTCCGTGTAGTTCTGGAAGAGCAAGAGTCTGCAGTCCTGGAAAAGCAAGAGTCCGTGCGTTCTGGAAAAGTAAAGAGTCCGTGCAGTCCTGGAAAAGCAAGAGTCCGTGCGTTCTGGAAAAGTAAAGAGTCCGAGCAAGTCTTCGAAGAGCAAGAGTCCGCGCAGTCCTGGGAAAACAGTATTAAAGCAAATCATGTAAGTCCAGGAAGAAAAACTGGAAAACCAAAATATGAAATGGCTTTTCTCTTTTTTTCCTGGACAAAGTTTAGAAAGCGAAGTGGACGTGTTCTCTGTACCTCCTGGAAAGCAAACACAGAATAAACGTGTACGTGAAAACCTCCCTGGAAAAAGTAAACTTGAAAATACATGTGTGGCCTTTTAGTGCACTCTAGAAATATTGGAATTCTGACTTGGGGGAGAAAAGTTGTTTGGGGGAGTAAATGCTTCGTCGAAAAACAATTCTAAAAGTAACTACCGCTTTGGAAGAACAAATGTTGGAAGTTAACTGCCTCTTGGTAAATCAATTCTTAAAAATAAATCCGCCATGGAAACTTTCACCTTCAAAAACAAAAGTGCATCGAAAAATCCCTCCAAAAATAAAAGCATCACGAAAAATCCTCACCACCCAAAAAAAAAAAGAACCAAAAGTCGATCATTGAAAAACAATCTCAGAATAACTCGTACGCTCCCACCTGCTCTTGTTGATGACCGACTGTGTGTGTTGGTGAAGAGCACAAGTCGAGAGCCCTGCAGAGTGACCCATTATTGTGCCGACTAACGATAGAAAGTTGTGTCATGTTCACTCGCTCTCTGTGTATCACATTAAGACACAATCTGCTGAGTGGGTTGGTGGTGGGTTATAGGTGGGTTAAGTGGAGTGGGGAGGGCAGGGCAGGTGGGTTGGCTGGCTGGCAGTTTACCTGGAAGTTGTGAGAGCTGACATACCTGGCGTTTTATTGACCGTGTATCTGGCATCGATATAACTTTTTTGCTTCAATTTTTTGCGTTTATTGTGTGTTCATATAACTTTCTTGTGGTCTCTCGTTATCGGTGTCTTGTTTTCAATTCTTCCATTCTGATTACAACGCTGGAAGAATTTAAAATGATTAACTAATATTCGAAGCTGGTGTGTTGGTTGGTCCGTCGCCTTACTTGTGTATTCCGAGAGATTGAAACTTAAAACAATCGGATTGGGTAACATTGCGGGCCACCTGTTCTGTCCCCCCGGAAATGACGTACTAGTCTACCTGTGTGTTTACCTGGGAATCTATCTACCTGGTGATGGTTCTGGGAAGGTCAGGGATGAGTCTTTTTTCTCTTCTCTTCTCTTCTCTTCTCTTCTCTTCAATGACAGTGCAAGAGAGGGCAGTCGATGATTCTCTCTGCTTGAAGTGTTTTTACGGCAGTGTTCGTCTCTGGGTCTTGTATTTTGCATAGTAATGGAATATTAATGGTATGCCTATGTGTGTGCGGCTGGCCACTCTCTTCCTCGCCTGGCCACTCTCTTCCTCGCCTGGCCATTCTCTTCCTCGCCTGGCCATTCTCTTCCAAGGTTGGCCACGCTCTTCCTAGGTTGGCCACGCTCTTCCTAGGTTGGCCACGCTCTTCCTAGGTTGGCCACGCTCTTCCTAGGTTGGCCACTTTCTTCCTCGGCTGGCCACTCTTCTTAGGTTGGCCACTCTCTTCCTAGGTTGGCCACTCTCTTCCTAGGTTGGCCACTCTCTTCCTCTTTTGTGTGTCTGTGTAAGATGAACCTTCAATGTTTGTTTATTGGTAGTTGTGAGGGTTATGGTTAATGGTGGTTGTGGTGGTGGTTAATGGTGGTTGTGGTGGTGGTTAATGGTGGTTGTAGTGGTGGTTAATGGTGGTTGTGGCGGCCAGTGATGGTTGTTGTAGTAGTGGTCAATATATCTTGTGGTTATGATATTTCTAGTCAGTGGTATTTGTGGTAGGGGACAGGTGGTGGTAGTTGTGGTTGGGAGGGGTTTAGGAGTTATAGTAGGGAAGGGGTGTGGTAGGGGTGGTAGTTGTGGTAGGGAGGAGGGGGGGTGGTAGAAAGCTGAGGTCTTCAAGCACGACTACCCACGAGTGCTGGCAGGTGGTTTTCCCTTCGTGGTACAGGTGTGGTCCCGGCCAGGTGAGTGGTGTTCATTATTATGGCTCTCTCTCTCTCTCTCTCAGGGTTTGGCGTGGGTTGTGAAGGGTCGATATGGGCGTGAATTGTATAAAAACGGGCGTGGGCTGTTTAGGTATGGGTGAATGGATGTGGGCATGGGTTGTGCAGGAGAGATGGATGTGGGCGTAGTTGGGTGGCATGGGTGAGTTACCTTCCGCTAGAGTAGGAATGGGTTTCGTCATGGGCGGGTAACTAGGTGTGCGGGCGTGGGCTGATAATGAACGCCAACCTGACCCGCCCGCCCGCCCATCGGCTCTCCATCTAGCTTTCCCTCCTGGTCATAGCTCGTGTATCAGGCCATCTTTATGACCTGAGCCTTGACCTCCCTCCCTCCCCAACCCTACCCTCATACTTCCTTCCCACCCTCTTACCCACCTCCCTTCCACCCCTACTTACCCACCCTTCCTTCCTTTCTTCCTTCCCACCCTACACCCACCCTCCCTTTCTTCCCTCCCCTTCCCTTCTTCCCTCCCTACCTACCTTCCCTCCTTTACCTGGACCTAGTGAGAAGTATAGC
The DNA here is from genome assembly GCF_018991925.1 of Homarus americanus. Lineage (NCBI taxonomy): Eukaryota > Metazoa > Arthropoda > Malacostraca > Decapoda > Nephropidae > Homarus > Homarus americanus. The sequence goes on from NW_024743478.1 coordinate 582,828, forward strand.
CGTAGAAGTAGTTTGGAGGAGAGAGAGAGAGAGAGAGAGAGAGAGAGAGAGCTGGTAATTTGGGTACCTAACCTAACCTAACCTGACCTAACCTAACCTAACTCGTGTTTTAATCAGATGTATAATAATTTTTGTCTTTTTTTCCCCGCAGTGAGTGAGAGAGTGGTGGCGCTGCGGTTGTCAACACACACATGCAAGATGAGGTAGGGTGTGTGGTGAAGCCTCGTGTGGTGAAGCCTCGTGTCGTGAAGCCTCGTGTCGTGAAGCCTCGTGTGGTGAAGCCTCGTGTGGTGAAGCCCTCCTCACCTCCACACCACCTACCTAGAGTCAACATCATCACCACCACTACCAACACCCACTTACATCACTACCTGCCACCCACTCCCACCCACTCCCCACCCACTCCCCACCCTCCCCACCCACTCCCCACCCACTCCCCACCCACTCCCCCACCCCTCCCCACCCCCACCCACTCCCCCCCTCCCCACCCACTCCCACCCACTCCCCCACCCCTCCCCCACCCACTCCCCACCCACTCCCCCACCCCTCCCCCACCCCTCCCCACCCACTCCCCCCACCCACTCCCCACCACTCCCCACCCACCTCCCACCCACCCCCACCCACTCCCCCCACCCCTCCCCACCCCTCCCCACCCACTCCCCTCCACCCTCACCACCTCCCTCCCCTCACCCTCACCACCCCTCCCCCACTCCCCCCCACCCCTTCACCCACTCCCCACCCACTCCACCACTCCCCACCCCTCCCCACCCCTCCCCACTCCTCCCCCACCCTCCCCCCACTCCCCACCTCACCTCACCCACCACCCACTCACCACCCACTTCATGCCACTACGGGGTTTCCCTTGGTGGCTGTACTGTGGCAGGTAAAGAGTAGGTAATGAGGATGTGAGTGTGGATAATGGGGGTGTGGGTAGTGAGGATGATGGTGTGGATGATGCGGGGGTGTGGATGATTTGAGAGTGTGGTTGAAGGTGTGGATGATGTGGTTGAAAGTGGTGTGGAAATTGTGAGGGTGTGGTTAAAGGTGTGGTTGAAGGTGTGGATGATGTTGTTGAAGGTATGAATGGTGTGGTTGAAGGTATGGATGGTGTGGCTGGAGGTATGAATGGTGTGGTTGAAGGTATGAATGGTGTGGTTGAAGATATGGATGGTGTGGCTGGTCTGGTCCCGCTCACGGCTCACTTCAATAAAAACCTGTCTTAAAGAATTCTTAAGGCTTTCTCTTGCCCACCTTCACCCACCCCGACCCACCCACCCACCCACCCACCCACCCACCCACCCACCCACCCACCCACCCACCCACCCACCTACCCACTCTTGTTGTTTTTCATCTCCTACTTCTTGTTACTCTTCCTCTTCCGGCTTTTTCTTCTCATTCTTCTTTAGTCCATTTCTTCTTCGCTTCTTCTAGTTGGCGTGTCTATCTTCTTGATACTTAAATCATAGAGAGGAGAGAGAGAGAGAGAGAGAGAGAGAGAGAGAGAGAGATAGAGAGATAGAGATAGAGAGAGATAGAGAGGAGGGGCAGTAAAGTGCTAAGATTGATGATGACTCAGACTTACAGTATAATCCAGGCGGTAATCATCCAATCTAACTTTGTCTCTCTCTCTCTCTCTCTCTCTCTCTCTCTCTCTGTTCGTACTTTCTTTCCCTTCATTTATCTTACCTTCCTTTCTTCCTTCCTCCTTCCCTTCCTCCTAATTATTTTCAACCTTCTTTCTTCCCTTCTTTTCTCTTCATACTTCTCCCCTTCTCTTCCTTCCTCCCCCTCCTCTTCCTTCCTCCCCCCTCTTCTTCTTCCTCCCCTTTTTCTTTTCCTCCTCCCCTTCTTCTTCCTCCTCCCCTCTTCTTCCTCCCCGCCTCTTCCTCCGCGCCTCTTCTTCCTCCCCCTCCTTCCTCCTCTTTCCTCCTCCCTCCCTCCCTCCTCCCCTCCTCCCTCCTCCTCTTCCTCCCTCCTCTTCCTTCCTCCCTCCTCTTCCTCCCCTCCTCTTCTTCCCTCACCTCCTCCCTCCTCTTCTCCCCTTCCTCTTCCTCCTTCCTCCTCTTCTTCCTCCCCTCCTCTTCCTCCCCCTCTTCTTCCTCCTCCTCTTCCTTCCTCCCCTCTTCTTCTTCCCCTCCTCTTCTTACTTTAGCCTCGTGAAGAATTCTTGTTAAAAACTAGTTCGTCGTGCCTATTTACCTCCTATTATTTACGGTTCTTCTTATGGAGAGAAGAGGAGAAAGTATGTTCGTGTGAGACTGTTCTCCGTCTTCTTTTTTCTTTCTCTTTCTTTTCTCTCTTTCTTTCTCTTCTCTTCTCATCTCATTCTCTTTCTCTTCCTTCTTCTTTTCTTCTTCTCTTCTCTATTCTCTTCTTTTTCTCTTCTATTCCTTATTCTTCTCTTCTCTCTTTTTCTTTCTCTTCTCTTTCTCTTCTCTTCTCTTCCTTTTTCTTTTTCTCTTCCTTATTCTTCTCTTCTCTTCCTTATTCTTCTCTTCTCTTCTCTTCTTTCTCCTGAGGTGGCAGGAGGTGAGTCGTGAGGCTCCTGACCTCCCGTAAGTGTCCTACAGGTCCTCCTTGCCTCAGTGTCCTTGAAGACGACCTCGCTTGGCCTCTCCCATCCTGGTTACACCTCGCTTGGCCTCCTTGTGACAGGATGACCTCGCTGGCCGTCTATTTTGGCCTGACTTCTCGCATAAATTCTCCCGACGCGAATGAAAATTTAATTGTTTCATGTACCCTAAGGCAAGCCTCCTACACACACACGCACACACACACACACACACACACACACACACACACACACACACACACACACACACACACACAAACAAACACATAAAAACACACGTCCGGAGAGAGAGAGAGAGAGAGAGAGAGAGAGAGAGAGAGAGAGAGAGAGAGAGGAAGTGTGTAATAATAATTAACGGTTTATTGAAAGAGCTTGGCAGCCAGAAGGCTGAAAATATACAGTTACATATTTGGGGAATGGTTACGAATTACAAATAATATACAAGTAACATAAGTGACACAAATAAGACATATAATAACTAGATGGGGATCAGCTCAAACTACAGTTCATTTCAACATAGTGACAGTGCAAGGAGTAGTGTTTACTGGGAGTGAATACACTGGTTTATTACAAGTTATTGATAATTTTACAATGGTTGGGACTGGGCTGTTCTTATAGCGATCAGTTCGTGCACGTATGGGCTGGATGCGGTTGTGGTGTCGAACAGCAATTCTCGGGCTAGGGATCTCAGGTGGTAGTGGCCGGTGTCGAGGATGTATGTATGTATGTATGTGTACGCGTCTCTCAACACTTACTTAACCCCTTTAAACCTCAAGGTCAGTTTACTAACTTAACCTGACCATCCCCTCAGTACCAAGTTCCCTTCTCAGTGCTTCATGACCCAACCCGACCCGACCCGACCCGACCCGACCCGACCCGACCCGACCCGACCCAACCCAACCCACTACATCCACACTCAATCCTGAATCCACTCCAATCATTAACCTCAAGTGGATCTACCCACCTGTATCCTCAACGTCAATCCCCACTCTACAAAACCCTCAATTATGTGTGTACCCAAGCTTGACTACAGAGAGAACAGACCTCGGTTAAAGAATAGACCCCGGTTAAAGAATAGACCCCGGTTAAAGAATAGACCCCGGTTACAGAATAGACCCCGGTTAAAGAATAGACCCCGGTTACAGAATAAAACCCGGTACAATACAGACCCCGGTACAATACAGACCCCGGTACAATACAGACCCCAGTACAATACAGACCCTCGTACAGTACCGGTGGTGGTGGTGGTAGTGACCTGTTCAACACAACACAGTACATTATTTTTTTGCTTGATGTGAACGAACATTGTTGTGTTGTGAACGCTTTTTACTGGATGGGAACGAGACCATTGTTCTACCTGACGTCTGTTTGTGGTGTTGAGGACGATTTTGATGGATGTGAATAAATAATGTTGTTAATTAGTTAGGTTTTTTTTACTAGATGATTGTGAATTTAGTTGTTGTTAGTTTGTTGTTGTTGTTGTTAGAAACGTTTTTTACTGGATAGGTATGAATGTTATTGTTGTGGTGGTTATGGCAATATTTTTGTTGGATGGTAACGAGAATTATTGTTGTTGTTCTTGTTGTTATTGTTGTTGCTATTGTTGTTCTTGTTGTTCTTGTTATTGTTGTTGTTCTTGTTGTTGTAGTAGTGACATTTTGGGTACATGTAATAGAATGTTTTGGTGTGGATAGGAACGATTAATTTTATATTGAGTTTTATTGATGACTCGTAATGAACTTTGTATTTTTGAGAGAGAGAGAGAGAGAGAGATGCGGTAAGAACCTCTTTTACTCTTTTCTCTTTCTCACTTGCTCCCTCTCTCTCCCTTCCATCGTTATCTTCCTTTCCTCTCTCCCTCTTTCTCCCCCTCCCCTCTGCTTCCTCTCCCATTCCCCTCTCACCTCCCTCTCCTTCATTCCACATGTATTCCTTCAATTTCTGTGACTTCCTTTGCCTTCCTTCCTTTAGTTTATGTCATTGAAGTTGTGGAAGCGGAAGGAAGAAGTGGACAGTGAGAGGTGGTGGAGGGTGTGGAAGGAGGAGAGTGAGTGGGAGAGGAGAGGGAGATGGAGAGATAGAACGTTGATGAGAAGTGGAGGAGAGGGAGAGGAGGAGGAAGACTTTGCTGGATGAGAGGGGATGAGGAGGACACAGAGGAGAGTGGTGAAGAAAGAGGAGGATTAAGAAGACGTGAATAAAACAGGAAGAACACGAATGAGAGGGAATAGGGGAAGGAAGATGAGAGGAGATATCGAGGGAGAGGAGAGAGAGAGAGAGAATGGGTAACGAATAGTCAGGAGGAAGGGAGGGAGGGAATGGAGAGGGAAGAAGGGAGAACGAGGGAGTACACGGGGAGTGACAAGAGGAAGAAAGAAGGAAGGAGGGAGGGAGAGGGAAGGAGGAGAGGAGGAGGAAAAGTAAAGAGCGACTGACTATGAGGAAAAGAATGTGGAAGGGAGGACAGTTAGGGTGGACAGTAATTGTGGGAAAGGAATCCAGGAAGGAAAGGCGAGAAAAAAAACGGAGGTCAGCCATTGAGAGAGAGAGAGAGAGAGAGAGTGAATAATATTTCCCATAAGACCGCCTAAGGTGAAGCGAGTACCTGATGAACTTAATAACGTGATTAGAACAGCACCACCAGCAGGAGGAACAGCACCGCCAGCAGGAGGAACAGTAGACCGCCAGCAGGAGGAACAGTAGACCACCAGCAGGAGGAACAGCACCGCCAGCAGGAGAAACAGCACCGCCAGCAGGAGGAACAGCACTGCTAGCAGGAGAAATTAGTAGGACTGCCAGCAGGAGGAACAGTCACCACCAGCAGGAGGAACAGTCGACCACCAGCAGGAGGAACAGTCGACCGAGGAACAGTAGACCGCCAGCAGGAGGAACAGTCAACCGCCAGCAGGAGGAACAGTAGATCGCCAGCAGAACAGTAGACGCCAGCAGGAGGAACAGTAGACCACCAGCAGGAGGAACAGTAGACCACCAGCAGGAGGAACAGTAGACCGCCAGCAGGAGGAACAGTAGACCGCCAGCAGGAGGAACAGTAGACCACCAGCAGGAGGAACAGTAGACCACCAGCAGGACAAGATTCACCCAGTTTATGTTGTGATCGGAAGGATTGGATGTGTCTGCTTGGAGATGAAGTTCAGGATAAAACTTTGAACTTCAGGGAAAAAATTTGACCTTAGGGAAAAAGATAAACTTTAACTTCAGGAAAAACTTTGAAACTTCATGATAAAACTTTGAACTTCAGGGAAAAAATTGAACTTTAGGGAAAAAAATAAACTTTAACTTCAGGAAAAACTTTGAAACTTCAGGATAAAACTTTGAACTTAATAATAAACTTGGAGCGTCACTTCCACCATGGAATCTTTAAGAACTTCCTTTGGCCAACTTCAAATTACAGAAACTTCAAGTGCCACCTCGAACTTGGGCAGCACCTTCTAGAGTCCCTTAAAATTTCAAGTGCGTTAAGTTCAAGTTCCAGGAATTTCAAGATCAGTTTAGAATTCCAGTAAGTTAGGACTCGTGGCTCTGTAGTTCATTTGAGTGTGTGTGTGTGTGTCATGCGGGAGTAACACACACACACTACATCACAGCACTAACACACACACACACACACACACACACAAAGGCCTCCGTTACACATTAAGACACAATCAAAAGACAGAAGCCCTTGATGACTTCCTGCAGGCGGTATGTTGCAAGGTCACCACCCCCCACCCCCCCCACCTCTCTGTGTGTGTGTTGCGTCAGACGGTGGTGGTGGAAACAAGGTGACACATTACACTCACCACGACGTTGTATGTGTGTGGATTGCTGAGAGAGAGAGAGAGAGAGAGAGAGGCCATAACCTAATCCTAGTAATGTATAATTTTAACGCCATTTTTAAAGTTTTATTTATTATTATTTTGCCTTAGCGTCCTAGTTGATCAACTAAATACGTTTTTCACTCCGTCTCCCGTTACGAGATATTTTGACGTACAGTCCGGTAAAGACCATGAACTTTGAGTGGTCACGTGGGAGACTAGACAGGGCAGGAGCAGGGCAGGGAGCGGGGTGGGGTGGGGGTGGGGGTTGAACGTGCAGGAATGGTCGCCGTCGGGGAGGCAGCTGGACAAGTTTGGTGTGCTGGGGGCGGGTCCAAGATACTTTTAGAGTATTGACAGTTTAGTGCGGGGTGGAGGTGGGTATTTTAAAGGTGGGGCAAGGCTGGTGGATAGGTGTGGGGTGGGGCATGGCTGGATAGTTTAGGGGCGAAGCCGGGTGGGGAGGGGTGGGGTTGGATAGGTTTAGATGCAGTGGGGACACGTAATGGTATGGGACCGGGCGGGAATAGACGGTCTGGGGGCACAACGGGGCTAGATTAGACAGGTGGAGACGGAGTTTGACAGGCTAGAAAATGCGGCCCCGGGACAAGACAGGACAAATTTGGGGCGGGTCTTTACTATTCGGGGCGAAGCTGGGCAGGTTATCGGGTGATCCAGTTGCCCCGGACAGGTGTAGGTGGTGTTAGCTGAGGAGTTTGGGGCGGGGCGAACATTGACCAATTTGGGGCGGGGCTAGATAGAGTGGAGCGCTTTAAGGCTGGGCGGGGCGGGACTTGGTAAGGCGGGGCGGGGCATAAGGTAACTCAGGTGCCCCGCCAATCATTAAGAAGCCAGGCAGGAAGGTGACCATCTACCCCCTGGTGACACACACACACACACACACACATACACACACATACATACACACACACACAGGTTCGATTTTGTCTGTGATGATGGATGGTACAGGGCCTGTGTGAGAGAGAGAGAGAGAGAGAGAGAGATGTGAACGCCGAAATTAAAACGCGATTAAACTAAGCCATAATTATAAGTCTTAAAACAGGAGAAAAAATACCTAACCTAACCTAAGCTATGCTAAGCATTATTTGACACTCGGGGGGAAAAAAAAGTCACAGGAATAGAATGTGAACCCAGAAAAAAAAACGCCAACCAAGCATTAAATAAACCGGGGATAAAAACGCCACCTTTAGCCTCCTAACGCTGTGGTGGTGGAGGTGGTAGTGGTGGTAGAACTAGTGTTGGTGGTGGTGATAGTGTTGTTGGTGGTAGTGATGGTGGTAATGATGGTGGTGGGGTGGTGCCTGCGGGGTGTTTGTTCAAGGTCTTTCATCCCTTAAAAGAGGGTTGTGTTGTCCTCTCTCTCTCTCTCTCTCTCTCTCTCTCACCATTAGTAACCAAGAGAGAGAGAGAGAGAGAGAGAGAGATTTTGTCACTGAATAGACGAAAGAAACTCATTGTGTTGAGTCCTTTAATGACGAGTCAATGCTGGCGAGTCTCATCCACAGAGCTGGGGCAAGACGAAGCCTCATTGGGGGCAAGATGAAGCCTAATTGGGGGCATTAGAAGAGAAATTGGGTAGATGGGGGGAAAAGAGGGCATAGAGATTAGATGAAGAGAGGGGTGAGAGGGAGGGAAGAGGGGAAAGAAGAGGGCAGTGGGTGACAGGAGATAATTACATTTTTGTTTACATCTCAGCGACCGACGAACATGTTGAACGTAGACAGCCAGACCGAAGGCAGGGGGGCTTTGTTTTAAATGTCGACGTGTTGCTGTGCAGTTTCCGCTTTTGTTTAGGAGGGAACCGAGTTAGAGCTGTTCTTAGCTCCGTCATCTATTATTATTTCCGGTTATTGTTGTTGTTATAGTAAAAAAGCATTGATCTCGTCTGCCTTACCTCCCCACCTCTCTCTCTCTCTCTCTCTCTCTCTCTTCCTTCCTTCCCTCCTTTTTTATCTTCCTTATCCTTTTACCTCCCTTATCTCTCGTTCCGGTGGCTTCAAACACTGGCCAATTAGAGGAATGTTTTCAAAAGGTTGCGTCCTTCCTTCCTTCCTTCCTTCCTTCCTTCCTTCCTTCCTTCCCAACTTACCGGTATTTTTGTATTGAAATGTTTACACGTAGAGGAGAGGAGGAAGAGAAGGAGAATGAGTGAGAGAAAGGATAAGAAGAGGCGTTGAACAGGAGGAATGAGAAGTAAAGAAAGAAAAAGGGGAGACAGAGGAGGAGAGAAAGGGGGAAAGAATAAGGGAGTGAATGGAAGAAAGAAAGAAATATGAGAGGGAAGGAATAAATGAAGGAAGAAAGAGGAGTGAAGGAGTGGGAGGGGGGAGATAGAAAGAGACAAGGAGGGAGAAAGAAACATAAAGGAGAAGGAAGAAATGGAGGAGAGAAAGAGAGTGTGGAAGAGTGAATTAAAGAGGAGATATGGAAGTGAACATTAATAAATGAGAAGAAGACGAACCATAAGAAGAACTGAAATGAGAGGAGGAAGAGGAGTAAAAGTTGATGTATTTTGAGAGGTAAAAGAGAGGGGAGAGAGAGAAAGTGGGGAAAAGATAGGTTTAGAGAGAGGGAGAGTGAAAGGAAGGAGGAGGAAGGGGAAGCCATAAAAAGGTGAGCAGGGGGTAGGGAACAAAGCTGGAAGGGGGAACTGGAAGAGGGAGGGGAGCTAGAGAAGGAGGGAAGAGGGAGGGAGGGGGAGCAGGGTCCAACAAAGGTCAGGTCAGGAACGTGCTGGAGCCGGAACTGTGGAATGTGATTATGTGGCCATCAACTCGTCTTTGTTGGGGGAGAAGTGTGGGGAAGGGGTGTGAAAGAAGTAGGGGCAGGGGTGAGGAAGTGTGAGTTGAGGAGTGGGGTGGATAGATTCCTCCAGGGAGGAGACAAGGGGTGAGGGAGGGGTAGGCATGGTGAGGGGGGAGTATCAGGGGTATCCCTAAACTGGAGGGTGGGGAGGAAGGGGGTGAGAATGTGAGAGGGAGTGAGTGGACATGAGTAAGGCAGGTGTCATTGGGTGCCCACAGGTGTCCTTGGGCCTGAGGGGGGTTAGGGCGTTGGGACCAAGAGGACAGGTGTGCTGGAGTGTGTCAGGTTGGGGGGGATATGCAACAGATGTGGAGGAAGGGACGAGGAATGTGTGTGGGGGGGTGTTTTAGAGAAACTGTGTGTTGGATGAAAGGTAGAGAAATAAGACTTGGGATAGATGAGGGAGGGAAGAAGAGGAAGGCAGGTGTGTGGAGAAAGAGGAGGAACGCAGGTGTGTGGAGGAAGAGGAGTAGGAACGCAGGTGTGTGGAGGAAGAGGAGTAGGAACGCAGGTGTGTGGAGGAAGAGGAGGAGGAACGCAGGTGTGTGGAGGAAGAGGAGGAGGAGCAACAAGGCAGGTATGTGTGTGTGAGGGAGGGAGGGTGTGGCGGCGGCGGCGGTGCCAGGAAGTAACCAAGTTTGGGCGGCCGCGTCAGGGTGATGGCCGCCCTCTGTTCCCTTAGGACATCCGCCCACCGCACCTCCAAGTGGCGGTGTTCACGGTGGGCGGCCTCGCTGTGGGCGTCGTCGTGTCGGTGTGGGCGGAATGCTGTGTGGTATGGCAGGCGGGGCAGCGGGCGTAGATACTGGGGGCCTCATAAAGAGTGTGTGAGGACCATTTATGGGAGACCTACCTGGAGGCTGGGGTACCTGAGAGCTCTGTGACGGCTGAGGAAGTCCCTGGCGCTTTATGGAAGGTCAGGTGTGTTAAGTCGTGCGTTCACCTGTGTGTTAAATATTGTGTTCACCTTTGTTTTAACTACAGAATTCAACCGTGTGTGAACTAAAGCTGTTTATCTGTGTTACGTAAAACTACAGGTGTGACGGAGACAACATTTTACCTCTCTTGGTCACCACGAGGGAGTGAGACAGAAGTGGTAGCGGTGGTGTGTCCGGTGCTGATCACAACGCCACGTCAGCTTATTTCCCCTCCCTCCCCCCTCCCCCCTCCCTGGAAGCTTGGTCACCTACAAAGCTGCTGAGGGAGGGAGAAGGGGGAGTTATGTGGTGGAGAGATGGAGAGGCCGAGGATTCGTGGTAGTGGTTTTGTTGGGGAGGTGTGTGTCGTGATGGTGGTGATCAGGTGGTGATGTATGGTAGTAGTGGTGGGGGTACAGTACGTGATGGAGGGAGTGCAGTACGTGATGGAGAATTTTATGGTAGTGGTGGGGGTGCAGTTCGTGATGGTGGGGTGCAGTACGGCGTGATGGTGGGGGTGCAGTACGTGATGGGTGAGGGTGCATGGTAGTAATTGGGGAGTGCAGTTCGTGATGGAGGGGTACATGGTAGTGGTGGGGATGGTCACAGTACGTGATGGTGGGGGTACATAAGTGATGACAGTGGTGGGGTGCAGTTCATGATGGTGAGAATTTTATAGGTAGTGGTGGGGTGCAGTTCGTGATGGTGGAATTACATGGTAGTGGGGGTTTATTAGGTTGGGGACGTACGGCCTGCGGTTCAGAGTTATCTGGTGTAATCTGCAAACCTAATAATTATGTGTTATAAAGCAGTATTGTTGCAGGTAATGACTCGTGTGTCTGTCTACATGTGTCGAGAGCTTACTGGGAAGGAGGAGAACTGAATAAGAGAGGGGGGATATAGGTTTGAGGGAAGTGTAGGAAGGGGGGGGTGTAATGATTAAAGGAGGAAGGAAGAGGTGATGGTTGTGCTGGTGGAGGGAGAGACAGCGTGAATTATTGTTATATATGTGTTTGTGGTGGTGTGGGCGGTGTTAATGTTGGTGGGCGTGGGCGTAATGGTTATGGTGGGGCAGGGTGAGGGATGATGGGTGTGGTGATGAAGGTGGAGGCTGGTGTGGGTTGCAGGAGGTGGAGGGCGTGTTGGGCACGGGCGGGCGGCTGGCCTGGGGGAGAGGGTGGGGGCAGGGCAAGAGTGGTCGTGACCGCGAGGTCGTGGGAACGCCCGCACCCACGCCATCGCTCCGCCTCACCTGCCAACACACCACCGCCCAGCAGGACTCACTCCCGCCCGCACTCCACCCAAGACACATGCCCTTACCCATCCAGGACACACCTACTCACATGCTCTCTTAGGACACACATACAGGACACATACCATCACGCTGGTAGTGTAGCCGCCCACTCCAGTCGTCCTTCACGTCACCTAAATCAGTACAGCTCCTCTAATGGGGTCGTTCACTCACCTTTTTCCTCTGTAAATGTTCCTCTGTGGCGCCTGAATGTGTTCTGATGCCGGAGGACGGTGTTATGATGACCCCTGCACCCACCCCAGCCACCACCCCCAGCACTCACCCCAGCACCCACACCTTCCTCTCCCCAGCAGCGTGCGGTGTGATGATGCCAGCCTTCAGGACGATCAGTCTTGTCAGGTCTTGCGTCTCTTTTATCTCCCGGAGACGCCATCAGCAGCATCCTGACCAATAAAGGGCAGCATCACAGCATCCTGGCCAACCAATGACAGCCCCGCGGCATCATCGGTCCATCACAACCACCATCATGTAGTAGGCGCTGGAGGGGTGGGGGGAGGGGGACATACTTTCTGAAGAAAAAAAATGAATTGGGAAATCTTGTATCCCAGGATCAGGGAGTCGCCAACACTGCTTTGTAATTTCGCATTTGCTTGACAAGATGCAATGCGATATCGGTTATTTCACTCCCTTGGTCACAGCCTCTTGATCCCATCACCATCATCTCCCAGACAGCAGCAAAGAAAAGCATCAAGGCGCCTATCCACCGCCATTACCACAACCACCACCACAATCCTTGAGACAGCACCTACAGTAGCAAGCACCACTATCACCACCAGCCATGAAGCACAGCACCTTCAGTAGCAACATAACCTCCTCATGCCACCACCACCACCACCAGCGCCACAGTCAGGAGTGAGGCGTCGTGAGAATACCTTAACCAGACGGCAGCAATAACGCGGCGACCTAAGGTATGCGACACGCCACCTACACCGCCACCAGGAATCTTAAACGTGGAGGGCCACAGGGGACGTCTTGCAGCAGTGGTGTGGCCTCGTCTCTCCCACCCACACCGAGATGGATCCTTAAGGCTGAAGCTTGGACGAAAAATTGGTTAATAGAGACGAGACAGAAAACTTTGGGTCAAGAGAAAGAAAAAGATAGATCGTGTTAGTGAGACTCGAGTGAGGATTTAGATTTAGGGAGTTTTAATATCCTGTGTGTATATCATGCCCTCTACACACTTGTTCCCTTGTATATCCTGATCAGTAGAGGATCACGAAGGTCATAGGATAGTAATAATCCAACTTATCCTGTGTAATATAAGGCGGATGACGTCCCCAGGCTGGAGTGACTCAATACTTCAGGCTTGTCTTACCGTGTTGTATCATCCTGGTGGGGGGGGGGCTGAGAGACGGACTGAGGATGACAGTTTAGGCACAGCTGAGGAGACGACACAAGTGCTTGGCTTAGGAACCTCTGAAAGCACGACTGAGAATGTCTTTAGGGAGGAACACGACTTAAGCAAGAGGAGTTAGCGAGCCCCCTTGATGCATATTGGACCCTTGAACAAGCGAGGAAGGGAGGGAGGATAAGTGCTTGCGTGCTTGTGAGCGAGGGAGTGAGTGTGCTTGAGGTGAGGGAAGATGATCCTGCCCTCCGCCCTTCTCACCTCCTGCTCAACATTCCTCCTCCCTTGTTGCCACGTCTAAGCGTCTCCCTCAAAGTTGATCCTTCCTCCTCGCCGCTCATCACCCGGTAGCTAGACACTCTACCTACCCTGTGTTTATCTGGGGTGTTCGTTGACCACGGCCCCAGGACCCTCCACTGCTGCCGCCGGGGGTCATCACTGTTGTCTCCTCTCGGTACATCTTTTTTCTTCTCTTTTTCTCTCTGACCTCCGCCCTCTCCACCTCTTCATCTTTTCCCTAACCCTCTGCCTTCTCTCCTTTCTTTTCCTCGACTCTTCCCATCTCTTTCTCTCTCGCTATCTCTCATACTCTATTCTCCCTCCTTTGTTAGGCGGAGATGTAAGAGATAGGAGGAAATACTTGCAGGCTTTCAGTGGCTGGTGGCCAAATGTTGTTTAACTGGTGAATGATGTGTGGGACTTAACATTCCGCCTGAATAATATTGTACACCTCCCGGAGGCAGTGCCAGGGCTCGCCCAGGCCGCCATCAGGCAACAATACCGACCCACGAGAAACACACACCTTTGTTCATCCCTCCACCAGGAGATAATGTTTATGCATTACGGCGCTGTGAGTCTATAATGGTGAGTGGTGTCTGCTGGTGGCATTGTGAGCACCGCGGTGCCTCCAGCTGCTGCCTGCCACAGGAATCATCGCCCTTATATCCTCACCACGTAGGAGCCAGAATGCAGTGGGTGGCGGGCGGGTCATGGGGGGTATATAATGGGCCAGCACCTCTACGGGCGTCACTTCCACACCCACCGCCGCCCATGATGGGTTCCTCAGTCCTCCTTGAGGGGAAATATAGAGAGGGGGTCATCCTCACTTATTCTCAGACCCCGAGGAAGAATAGAAGTCAGCAGATGGAGGAGCTGTGTGTGGCGGAAGAGACTCAAGAGTGAACGAGGCTGGAAAGTGATGGTGTCAGTCTGTTGTTGTTGTCATGACGGGACACTTGGCCCCGTGCCATGACAGTCTGCCCACCAGCACACACATCACTCTATGACGGGTAAAGTTAACATCTGGAGTGTGGGGGGGAGAGACCGACCACCACGACCCTGCGACAGAAGAAAGTTTACCTGGAGCATCCCTGTACGTGTAGTGAGAGAGAGAGAGAGAGAGAGAGAGAGAGAGGTAGCGGTTATAGAGGGAGGGAGGGAGCAGGTACCCGTCGGGCGGGGTGACAACGCCTCACATTCCTGTGTGGTGAGAGCATGGCCGCTGCCACCTGCCCTCTCACACACCCCAACACACCTCTCCAACACACTCTAACAGGTTTTACTACACACCACGACCTTGTACGGCACTTCACTCCCATCTACACCTTTCTGCAACTCTTACTTGTTTACAATACGACTTTGAACAATACTCCCTGACACCCCTCCCCTACACACCCTAACACCCCTCCCCTACACACCCTAACACCCCTCCCCTACACACCCTAACACCCCTCCCCTACACACCCTAACACCCCTCCCCTACACCTCCCCTACACACAATACCCCTCCCCTACACACCCTGATGCCTCCCTACACACCTGACACCCTCCCCTACACACCTGACACCTACACCTGACACCCTCTACACACCCTGACACCCCTCCCCTACACACCCTGATACACCTTAAGACACCCACCTATTTCAACAACACCCACATTGCACCCCCAAGTTCCTCACAACACCATATACCACATCACAAGTTCCATGCAACATCGTACATCACTCGACAACATCCCCCGAGGCTTCACATCTCTCAATATGACCGTGGCATGTTGCTGGGCACAGTAGGGTGGTGGCGTGGTGAGGTGCAGGAGAGGGTGAGGTCTGGTCTCGTCTGGTCTGGCCTGATACATGCAAAATGATGCCGGGTTGTAGATGGCCAGGCGGGGGAGATAGTAGGTGAGGCAGGGTGTGACATGGTGTGATGCAGAGTGAATCAGGGTGTGGCAGGATGAGTCAGGGTGTGGCAGAATGAGTCAGGGTGTGGAAGACAGTTACTCAGCGGCTCCTGGAAGACGTGTACAGTACAGGAAATAGTGGTTTCTATTCTTACAAGATCATGAAAAGTTGGCCACCTTGCCACCACTACACCACAGTGCCAGGCCCATCATCACACCTGTCATCTCGTTTTATAATCTTTGTCTTTTGAGTTTGAAAGGAAATGTGAGAGATGAAGAGTTAGAAAATGGTGAAGTTGTGATAATGTGTTAGTTACTAAGACTGGATTAGTGAAAAGCCCTTTGAATATGCTAAGGTAAACTACAGGTAGAATTTCTTAAGCCTTAAACGTGAATGTAAAAACTATAATTCTTAAATGTGTCGCCAGAATCGTCTCCAGTTAATCCTGAATAAGTTGTTTGATATTTTTTGTTAGGTAGATCCTTTGTGAAGCGTCGGCCAAAATAAACCTTTTTAAGATACCGTAAGATTATTGAGATTCAGTTTAAAGATATTTCTAGGTTGAGTTTTATCCCGGAAGTCACCAGGTACACGGCAGGTGAATTATTGAGTCTTTTAAAAGTATTTATTTTTACTTTAATTTGTTTTATATTTAGGGAAGTTTTGCTCTCCTTCCTCATACTTCCCCCTACCCTTCCCCCTCCTCACCATCTATCCCCCCTCATCCCTTCCTCCCCTTCCCTCCTCTCCCCGCCTGATAAACCATGAACTTGGGTATAATCACTGTATTGCCTCGACCAGCTTGTCGCGTTAATCAACCGTGAGGACGACGGTCTATTTACGGTCCATGTGCGGTTGACCAATGTGCTCGCTGGTAGTGACGGATCTGGTTACTCACACTGGAGATATGAGTAACTAGGGGAAGGGAAATTCTACCTACTTTCCCGCTGACTCATTGGCGAATACACAAAAGACAACACACACACACACACACCTCCTCCTCCTCCTCCTCCTCCTGGTGGCGGCAGTGTAGTGGGGAATATAAATCATTGACTTTCGTTTCCCAGTATGGAGTCATGGGAGGCTGTGTGTGTCCTGGGTTGTGTACAGTATGCTTGAGTCACATGAGTGGCAGTGTTGGTATGACGCCGTGAACCTGCATAATCAAACCCTACCCGTATACCCCTACCCTTGTACCCTACTGTTACCCTACCTAGTACCCTACCCTGCCTCTTACACACACACACACACACACACTCACTAAAATCACCCATACACTTAACCCCCACACCCACACACCCTACACCCACACACTCCACTCCCACACACCCCACTCCCACTCATCCCACTCCCACACACCCCACTCCCACACACCCTACACCCACACACCCCACTCCTACACACCCTACACCCACACACCTGTCCTCACTAGGATGAAGGTGAATCACGGGACATACCTCAGAACAGGTTAGGATCTTCTTTAACTCACACACACACACACACACATACATTCACACACACACACACACACACACACACACACACACACACACACCACCAAAGAGTGTCAAAAATTCCTTTACATATTCCTACAATTTCCTCTTAATACTACAACCATTCATTAAGTATCGGAAACCTCCATGGAAGATTTAAGCTGAGGTTTCCAAGGTTTCCTCCCATAGATTCTTGATGAAGCTGTTAGTGGTTGTTAGTGGTGGCTTATGGGGCTGCCAGGTGTAATAAACTAACAGCTTCTACAACACTATAGATCGTTGTTGTGGTTGTGGTTGTTATTGCATTTATTATTATTATTCCTTGTTGTTGTAGTACTGATAGTTGTGGTATATCTTCTTCATTACCTGCTCAATCACCTCTACTTACTTACCTGATGGATAATAACACCAGTGAGGGCGTCTTGAAGGTCGTAGGTACCTGACACACACACACACACAGACAGAAAGACAGACAGAGGACCTCGTGGAAACCAGGGCGCGTGGGATACACCTGTGTGGGACAAGGACGGGCGGGAAGGGGGGGGGGGACAGGTGCGCAGCGTGCAGGAATGTGTGGCCGTTGGCGCAGGAAACAGCCCGTTGCGCACCTGTCTAGAGAACAAGTGCAACACCGCCGCCGTAGCGCACCTGAGAGTTTACCTGTGAACTATTAATGAGTTTACTTAGACGAAATTTGGGGCTTTACCTGAGGACTACCTTTACGTGTTAATGAGTATACCTTTAAGTTTACCTGAGGTTTACGAATGGACTGCTAGAGAGAGAGAGAGAGAGAGAGAGTTCCAACGGTGAGGCTTCCAGGTAAAGAGACAGAGAGAGTGAAGAGAGGATTCAATTAGTTACCTGAGGGTGAGGTTTTCCCCCGAGTGCTACGAGACACTCACACTCACAGAGGCCCTTACGATGAGTGTTGCTCCTAAGTCAAACCGAACTCGGGATGGGAATGCAAGTCGCCCCCCCCCCCTCCCTTCCACCTTCCTCCATCTTCCTCCACCCACAAGGCCGCGGAAGGGTGGGGGGAGGGGGAGGGAGGATTTGACTAGTGGTGCCCCCTCATCACGTGGGGGAAAGGAGAGGGAGAGGGAATGGAGAGGTTGGAGGGAGAGGGATGATCAGCTGACACTCGACCCTTGCATGCACACCCCACCCCCCACTCCTTAACCATCACCCCTCCCCCCTTTCATTCCTGGCCATGTAGGGGCGTCGCGTGGTGGGGGGAGTGGACGTTGCTCTTTTCCTCACTCCCCCCTGTTTTTCCCTTACACTTCGCCTTCACCTTACTCCTCCTCAAGCCATTTCACCGCCCACAACTGCCGACGAAGGTAACTGAGTCTTCTAATCACTACAGGTATATGCAAGCAGGTGGAGATGCAAATTCCAGAACTAAAGATATCATTAAGGTAATGCCGTATACACTATCTCAATATTATCCTACAGTATTATATTTACATCGACCAAAAAGGTCATTAAACATCTACATGACTTTATCTTAAAAACTCGTATGCTAATTTAATCAACGTATGTAATTACTGTTTGACACAGACGCACTGTCGCCCTGCCCTGTGTATGGGTGTGTGTGTGTGTGTGTGTGTGTGTGTGTGTGTGTGTGTGTGTGTGTGTGTGTGTGTGTGTGTGTGTGTGTGTGTGTGTTTTGTAATTCATTAGTATATCTAAACAAATTCACCTGATCGCTTTTAAATTAGTTACAGGTGTAATTAGTGTATTGCTTTCATTAGTGTTGATTAGTTTTACCTTTTTTTCTTTAGTTGACTACAAACCCCCTGAAGCACCTGTACAGAGAGAGAGAGAGAGAGAGAGTTGGTAGTCTTGACTTTCTATTACATCATCTACCACATATTACCTCAGGCCAGGATAGATAGATAGATAGATAGATAGATAGATGTGGAGATGGCTAGATGGACACAGTTAGGAATGTAGCTTGGTAGTGGTGGTGGTAGGGGTGGGTGGGGTGGGTGGTGGTGGTAGGGGTGGGTGGTGGTGGTAGGGGTGGGTGGTGGTAGTAGGGGTGGGTGGTGCTGGTAGGGGTGGGTAGTGCTGGTAGTAAGTCGTTAGGTTGTGCACACCGAAAAGTTCAAACGTATAGGAAAGTCGGGAATGACTGGTTGATTTAAAGAGAGAGAGAGAGAGAGAGAGAAAGAGAAGTATGGTAAGTATCGTAAACTTTCAAGTGAATGAAGAGTTAGAAGGTTGTGTAAACTAATCCCTCTCTCTCTCTCTCTCCCTTGTATATTGAACCCTTAGGCCAGAAGAAATGTTTTTGTTTGTGTAAAAAAAAAAAAGGTGAAGTCGAGTTTGTGCTTGTTGTTTTTGTTGTGAGTGGGAGTGAGAGGGAGGGAAGAGAGGGAGGGAGAGGGTTTGTGTCTGTGAAAATTTGTGTACTACAGGTGGTCCGTTATCGAGAGTAAGTCCTCTTTTGTGTTGGTTATTCTGTAGAGTGTGTGTGTGATGGTGGCTGGGGGTCTGGTTGGTTCTATCCCTCCCTCCACGTGATCCCTGACCCGACCATCTGTAACCATCTGGGTCACTTCCGCCGGCCTCCACCTCTGTCCCGGCCTCCATATCCCAGCTGGAGGGTGAGGGAGGCCGCCACACACACACACCTCCTGAAAAACAAAACAAATCCTCCATACATGAAGAACTACAGGTGTGTGAAGAGACCAGACGTGGTGGTTTGCCTCCCTACCTTGGCCCGCCCTGTCGTCGCCCCGACCCTCCCCCTCTCCCCCCTCCCCCTCTCCCCCCTCCCTCCCTCCTACCCCTCTCCCTCAGCACACACAAGAAGGATCCGGTTGAGGATTTCCTACACCAAAAAGGATTCTCTTCAATATATATTTTTTTCCTTTCCTTTTGCTTGAGGTCCTCTGTGTGTGAGGACGTAGCTTAGAGGGAGAGGAGAGAGAGGGATGGAGAGGGATGGAGGAGGCCTTGGGAGAACACACACCTGCTTCTATTGACAGTCGAGGCAGCCCCTTTACCGTCTATTTCGTGATCTGCTGATAGACGGGTGAGGGTGGAGGGGCTGGGGTAAGGGAGACAGGGGGAGGGGTGAGGGAGTCGAGGGGGTGTAGAGGTGAACGGAGAGAGAGAGAGAGAGAAGGGGGGGAATGAAGGAGAGGCGGTAGTTGAGAGAAGTGGAGGAGGAGAGAGGGGAGGGTGTAGACGGTGGCTATATAATTAACCTACGATAGTGCTCTGAGGAGACTGCGGAAGCCGTGGCTGGTAGATATGGTAGAGTGTCCGGTTGAGTAGGTAGAGTGTCCGGTTGAGTAGGTAGAATGTCTGGTTGAGTAGGTAGAATGTCTGGTTGATAGGTAGTATATGGTTGATAGGTAGAGTGTCCGGTTGAGTAGGTAGAATGTCTGGTTGAGTAGGTAGAATGTCTGGTTGATAGGTAGTATATGGTTGATAGGTAGAGTGTCCGGTTGAGTAGGTAGAATGTCTGGTTGATAGGTAGTATATGGTTGATAGGTAGAGTGTCCGGTTGAGTAGGTAGAATGTCTGGTTGATAGGGAAAATGTCTGGTTGATAGGTAGTATATGAGGTAGTTAGGAAAATGGTGTAGATAAGAATGAAGTCTTTTTAGCTAAAAAAAAAATAAGAAGATAATTTAGTTTCCATTTTAACGTAAAATAAGATACGTAACGTGTGTGTGTGTGTGTGTGTGTGTGTGTGTGTGTGTGTTTGCTTAATGGTTAGATTAGCATTGATCTTGAGTGTTAATATTGTTAAGGGTTTTTAACAGTCGTCCACTAAACACTCATCCACTGAACAGACATACAGTAAGGCTCCCGAACAGAGGCTTGTGTGTGGTGACTCCAGAGAACATTGTGTGAGTCATGATGAATCTGGTGAGACTAAGTGGACCCAAATTACAGCTACACGCATGGTGATGTTTGGATGAGGCTCCCACTACTGTACAATGGTTCCTAGACTTGGCAACACTACTTCCTGTTCCACTGTTCCCTTCCCTTTCATGAGTCTATACGTCCACGCAACACACTCACACGCGCCCACACATATACATATACAGTACACACACACACACACACACACACATTGACACACACACACACACATCTCTCTCAAAACAAAAATCTTAACCCTCATGTATTTAGTTTATTGCCGGGCAGGTGACCCCCCAGGATGACCCCAGGTGACCCCAGGATGACCCCAGGTGACCCCAGGATGTACACAGGTGCCAAGAGTGTAAGTGTGTGTGTGTGTGTGCATAATTTGGGGGTGAAAGTGTGAGTGTGTGAGCATTAGGGTAAGTGCTTGTTTGGCTGTGTGAGATTTCATATTTAGGCGTGAGGGTTAGCGTGAGGTACCATAATGTAGGCGGTGACTTATAGGTGTGGGCGTGAGGTAATATTAGTTTTAGGCGTGAGTTTGGGCGTGACGTTCTACACACACACACACACACACACACACACACACACACACACACACACACACGAGGTCACTGGTGGGACCTCCTAGTACTACATGGACCCCCAGCTGTGTACTTGATGCTGCTGCTGGTGTGTGTGTGTGTGTGTGTGTGTGTGTGTGTGTGTGTGTGTGTGTGTGTGTGTGTGTGTGTGTGTGTGTGTGTGTGTTTTAGAGAGAGTGAGTGCTTGTGTGTTCAGGGTGAAAAGGCTTTATGTACTTGTGTGTACCTGTGTGCGTGTGTGTGTGTGCCTGCCTGCCCGTGTACGTGTGTGTGTGTGTGCCCGTGTGCGTGCATAGATAATAGGTCTTTGTTCCTCCCATTACCTACTTCCTTGTGATTCACTTATCTGCTGGTGCTGTGCCATCGTCAGGAGGATGTTGACGGTGTTGGAGGGGGAAGTAGAGGTTAAATTTAGGGAGGTAGAGGCCTTAGAGGTCGACAGGTGTGTACGTCACGGGAGGTCGAACTGGAGGGCGAGAGGGGTCAGCCACGCACCAGAGAAAGTGTCGGAGGGCACCAATGCATTCCCTCCCTCCCTCTCTCTCTCTGTTCTTGCCATGCTTCCTTCCTTCCTTCCTTCCTCTCGTGCCCTTTATCTCTCACTTTTTCTTTTTTCTGGTCATCCTTTCTTCCTCCTGCTTCATCCCCTACTTGCTTCACCCCCCTACTTGCTTCACCCTCCTTGCCACCCCCTCCTTGCTTCACCCCTCCTGCTTCACCCCCTCCGTTCCTCCACTGTCAAGTGGGAGGTCAACACAGTGGTAAACTAGTCGACCCTCAAACGTAAAAGAGTTGAAGCAAAAGACGCGGAGAGGGTGGGGGTGGGGGGTGGGGGGTGGGGGAGGTCGACCTTACACCCTTCCACATACTATTCCTTGAGACAAAACCTTACACCCCCTCTTTTTCTCACCTAATCATCTCCCCTCCTCCCTCCCCCACCATCCTTTTCCTTCCTCCTTCCCCACCTCTACCCCACCTCCCCCATTGTTGGTAAGGAGGGCGAGGCAAGATCATGCTATAACACACATACACATAGAGGCCAACACCCTCCCTCCCTCTCTCTCCCTCATCTCTCATCCCAGTGTTGGCTAAGGTGGTCGGGTAAGACAGTGCTAACCCTCGGTGCCATTTCAATCCCATATGGCTGTATATCCCTCGTCCTGGCTAACCTTGAGGTAGTTTGATGGTTAGGTGGGTCTTGGCCAGGAGGGTGTAGCGCTTGGTGTCCCCATCTTCTGGAAAAGGTGGTTGTGATGAGGTGGTGGTGTGGTGAAGGGGTGGTTGTGATGAGGGTGGTGGTGAAGGGTGGTGGTGAGGGGATGGTGGTGTGGTGAAGGGGTGGTGGTGAGGGATGGTGGTGTGGTGAGAAGAGTGGTAATCTGTAGTGTGTGGTGAGGGGTGGTGGTAGTGGTGAGATGAAGTGTGGTGATGGTGTGGTGGTAAGCTGTGGTGTGGAGGTGGTAGTGGGTTGCGGCATACACAAGGCGGTCGCTTTGTGTCTGTACTCAAAAGCTTGTTGGATTAGGGTAACACACACACACACACACACACACTCTCTCTCTCTCTCTCTCTCTCTCTCTCTCTCTCTCTCTCTCTCTCTCTTCTCACAGTACCACAACATTAACTAGACACATAACTATCGATACAATATCATAGTCAACAGAGTCAAACTAAGATGATCTGCATAACTACCCAACCACTGGCTTAGCTTAGGGTAATGAGAGCTAATTAGCATACACGAGTGATAAATAATGTGAAGGGGGGGATACCATCTTAGTGGCGGGTATCTTAAGACGATCTGAGGGAGGGTCTTGATGGGAGAAGAATGATGCCTCGAGAGGATCTGGAGAGAGAGAGAGAGAGAGAGAGAGAGAGAGAGAGAGAGAGAGAGAGAGAGAGAGAGAGAGAGCCCCCAAGAATAGCCTCCAGGTATTAGTTTTACCCCTCTCTCTCTCCACTCATCACCCCCCTCCCTCCCCCCTCATGACCCACCTGTAATAAGCTGGACCACCCCTCAGGTAATTACAGGTGTTAAAGAGGATTCCTTGTCATGTGAGTTAATGTTTATCTTTGGATTACCTGAGTTTTTGTGCTTCTACGGTGATAGGTGACGGGGCAGGAGGGATAATGTCTTTGTTTGTGTTAGTGACGGGCGGGGCGGGCGGGGTGGGTGGGGTGGGTGGGGCGGGGCGGGGGTGGGGTGGGTGGATGAGTTGGGGTGGATAAGGTTGGGGTGGTTATTGTCGGGGTTGCTGAAGGGACATTTAGTTGATTGAGTGGTGTGTGTGTGTGTGTGTGTGTGTGTGTGTGTGTGTGTGTGTGTGTGTGTGTGTGTGTGTGTTTTGTGGCATCTTTTTTTATTTTCTTATATAAAAGCTTACAGTGCTCTCTCTTCTTCTTCTCTCTCTTCGGACACACACGCACCTACCCCTCCTCCTTCCTCACCTCAATAGCCAAAAAGAGGAGACAGACACAGACAGACAGACGAGTGAGAGTGACAGGTGAGGGGAGAAACCTGCTCCTGTCACTTTAAAAAAAAATAACACGACCAGGAAGAAGAAATACACGTGACAGAGAGACAGAAGAACCTGTCTACAGTTGACGGGGAGTTCTCTTATATATAATGGCTGGAGAGAGAGAGAGAGAGAGAGGTGGTACATTAATAGGGTCAATGTAAAAGCGACAAGGACTTATCTTCCTACCACAACTACCACACCACCCAACCAACCACACCCACCCAACCAACTACACCCCACCACATCCAGCCACACCCTCTCCCATACCACTCTCATTCACCAACACCTCATCCCACACCCACCCACAGTTCAGTATCGCCTCTCGTGTATTCGGTTATACATAGGTGGGTGAAAGTGGGTGGTGGTGGTGGTGGTGGGCACATGACCTGAGTGGGTGGGGTGTGGGTGGGTAGATGAGTGGATAGTGTGTGTGGACTGCCCCTGTATGGAGAGTGGATGAGGATGTGTGTAAGAGGTTGGTCGGGTGGGGGAGGGAAGGTTGGTCGGGTGGGGGAGGAGAAACACCCCCCCCACCACCATCCATTTGTGTCCAGGTCAACACCAAGCGAAACAGGAAAAGAAGAGGAGGGAGTGAGAGGGATGGGGGTGAGGGAGGGAGGGGAGGGAGAGGGGGGATGTGGATAGACTCTCGTGATAGGTCATGTGTAGAATGTGGATGGCGGGAGGAGGAGGGAAGGTGAGAGGAGGAGGAGGTAGGTGGGAGAGAGAGAGAGAGAGAGAGAGACTATCTTGTTATTCAGAACCTCCATTTCTCTATTGATTTTCTCCTCCTTCTAGTTCTCCTCCTCTCCCTCCTTCTCTCCCTCCCTTTTTATTACCACTCTTGTCTACTTCGTTTATTCTTTGTTTGCTTTATTGTCTCTTTGTGTTTACTCTCTCCTGTCTACCTTTAATATTCTTGTTTACCTTTCTGTCTATCATATTTTCTCCATCACCCTTGTCTTCACCTCTACCTCATTTATCATTGTTTGTTTACTATCTATCCTTGTTTACCTGTCCACACTCTCCTCCTTCCTCCCCTTGTTTATCTACATGTCTTTTCCTCTGTTGCTTTCCCTTGTTTATCTCTGTTTTTCTTTGTTACTTTCTACTGTTTTGTTTAATTTCTTTGTTTACTTTATTTGTTTACCTTCATTGTTTACCTTCTTTGTTTACCTTCATTGTTTACCTTCATTGTTTACCTTCTTTGTTTACGTATCTTGATGTTAAAATTAACTTATATATTCCAGATGTTAGATTATTATTGACATGTTCAAATTAATTTCTATATTAAAATGTGATAAACTTTTTGGTTCTATAAATGTTTAAATAAATTTATGTTAAAAATAAAACCAACAGAATAATTCCCAGGTTAAAATTAACTTAACCTAAATGTTAAAAATATCTTTCCCAGTGTTAAATAATTTGTCTTAAAGATATAAATAACGGGGTCAGGTTATCTCACGGTGTGTTATATTTTGCAGGTATGTCCCTGAATTTGAACGTTGCTAGGAGCTGAGCGTTGCTAGGTGCTAGGTGCTGGGGCGGCTGTGTGTAAGGAAGGTTACGTTGAGGTGAGTGAGTAGTAACAGCTGTTTACGTTATAAATTATGCTATATTATTCTTCCTAGTATCCTCCTAGCATCTTCCTAGTATCCTCCTAGCACTCCCAGCTCCTCCCACCATCCTCCCAGCACACCCAACTCCAGCCTCCTCCCAGCTTCCTCCACCACTCTCCCAGCTCCCCCCACCATCCTCCTAGCACTCCCAGCTCCCCCTAGCCTCCTCCCAGCACTCCCAGCTCCCCCTAGCAGCCTACCATAGCGTCTGCACATAATTAAGGGGGGGACTAGGGCGAAATTCCGGCTATGACTGGCTTCCATTTTAATTATTTCCAGGAACGTAAGGCTGACGGGGCTCCTGTTGTCTCGATCTCGTAGAGGTCTCGTAGGGCTGGTCTTTAAAGGTCTCGATCTCCTGAAAAAGGACTTGGAGGGTCTCGATCTCGTGAGGAAGGTCTTGGAGGGTCTCGATCTCCTGAAAAAGGTCTTGGGGTCTCGGTTAGGTGAGGAAGGTCTCGGTCTCGTGAGGAAAGTCTCGGGTCTTTGTTTCGTGATAAAGGTCTTGGAGGGTCTCGTATGGCAGGCCTTGGAAGGTCTCGATTTGAGGAAGGTCTCGGTCTCGTATGATTGGTCTTGGAAGGTCTCGGTCTCTTATTGAGGTCTCGGTCAGGGTTTCATCACGCGGAAGGTCTCTGGTCTCGTTAGTTGTGGTCATACTCCTCGCCACACTTATAAACAGCTGCCACCAGTATACTAAAGGAACTCCCCCCTCCCTCCTCCCTCCCTTCCCCTTCCCTTCCCTCCCTTCCGTCTTCCTCCCTCCTCTCTTCTCTTTCTTCATCCCCCTATTTCCCTTTTCTTCCTCTCTCAGTCTTGTTCTTCCTTCCTCCTCTTCCATTTCGTTATATGTGTGTGTGTGTGTGTGTGTGTGTGTGTGTGTGTGTGTGTGTGTGTGTGTGTGTGTGTGTGTGTGTGTGTGTGTGTGTGTCTCACCTGAAAGTGTGACAATTCGCGTGACAGCTTGCGTGACGATCCCTGGTAACGGTGTGTGGCGTCGTGTCTTGTAACCACTATAGTGTGTGTGTGTGTGTGTGTGTGTGTGTGTGTGTGTGTGTGTGTGTGTGGACAGGCTGTAACGCGTGACGGACCTGACCTTGGCGTCACAGCAGCAGGGAACTAACCAATGACTCTGTGTGTTCTTCGGGAAGTGGTGAAGGAAGTCCTCAATTTACACCACACTGTTGTACCTTATTCACACCACCTGAAGATTATCCCCACAGCTTATGTCACCTGATGATTGTACACCCTAACCTAACCTAACCTAATCTAATCCTAACCACCTAACCTAACCTAACCTAACCTCACGTAGCCTTAGCCATTAAAGCCATACCAGTATCATCCATATAAAGCCGTACTATTCAGCCATATAAAGCCGTATCAGCCATATAAAGCCGTATCATCCATATAAAGCCTGTACTAGCTCAGCCATATGCAGCGGCAGCCGTGTAAAGCCGTATCACGCCTTGAGCTACACGGAGGCTGAATGAGAGAGCCGGACTGTACAAGTGGTGGGTAAACCCTTAGTGTTGGGGGAGGGGGGAGGGGGAGAGAGGGGGGAGGAGAAGAAGGGGTGGGGGTGGAGGGAGAAGAAGGGGTCGGGAAGGAGTGAGAGGAAGGGAGAGATGGAGTAAAGGGAGGAGGAGGAGAAATGAAGAGGAAAATAAGGAAGGGGAAAGGAAGAAAAAGGAGATATTAAGGAGGGGAGGAGAAGAAGGAGTTGGAGAGGAAAATAATGGGAGGAGGAGAAGAGGGGAGAGGAAAGGGAGGGAAGTTGGAAGGAAGATATATGAGGTTGGGTAGCTTGTAGGGGAGGTTAAGGGCCTGGGAGATGTAGTGAAGTGGAATGGAAGGAATGGGGAAAGGGTGGATGGAGGAGACCTAAAGGGGACGGATGATAGAGGAAAGGAGGGACGGATGGCTAGGGGAGGAGGAGGGTGGGCGAGAGGGATGGGAGGAAGGAAGGAAGGAAGGAAGGAAGGAAGGAAGGAAGGAAGGGTCAGAGGCACTAGTGGCTCTGGTCAGTTTAGGCACTTAGACTTTTTATTGCTGACACTTATTACTCGTAGGGAGCCAGAATGGGCGTTGGCTGAGTGCATGGGCGTAGGTTGAGTGTGGGCGTGTACTGTAGGTTGTGTGTTGGCTGCCTGGTGTGGGCGTTAGCTAGGCACTGTTCGAGAGTGTGTTTGAGAGTGCCACTGCTAGAGAGAGAGAGAGAGAGAGAGAGAGAGAGAGGCACTGTCGACGGGTCCTCCCAGGTTTGTCTATCCCCCTCCTCCCCCTCCCCGCCTCATTAACCCCCCTCTCTCACTATTGTTGGCCCTCGTCACTCTCCTTCCTCCCTCTCCCTTCCCTTCTCCCTTCCTCTCCTCTCTTCCCTCCCTTTCCCAGGCCTCCTTTCTCTTCATTTACCCGGGCTTCTCCTCTCCCTCTGCTCTCCCCACACACACACACACACACACACACACACACACACACACACACAACACACACACACACACACACACACACCAGGAGGTTCAGGTCCTCCACAGTTAAATACTGGTCTTCAAGTCTCCATTACCTGGAGTTACCTGGCGTTAATATTTGGCGTAATTATTATTCACCAAGAGTTTTTGTTGTGTTTACTTGGCGTTGGTCTAGCGTTCACCTGGCGTTTATTTATCTAGTAGCTGATTCAAGGCCAGTCTTATTAGAGAGAGAGAGATGCAATAGGTCCTTGTGGCATTAATGAGGGACTGGTGAAGAAAAGATTATTAAAGGTGGACAAGTATTGATAAAGCTTCGGCCTGGGTTATTTTTAGGTAAGTGAGGCTTAAAGTTAAGTTTCTGAGAGAGAGAGAGAGAGCCTGATCAGATGGTGGCGTGTGGTGATGGACTTGTTTGTCACCTCGACACCGCAGTCCTCGGGGATCGATCCTCTCTCTCTCAATCTCTCTCGCCTAACACTCATTCAAACCTCCTCTCTCTCTCTCTCTTCTCTCTTCTCTCTCTCTCCGAAACCCTGACTTCCTCCCACACCTTCACAGTCCCTCTCCTCTTTTCTTCTCCTCCTCTCCTCCTCTCTCTTCCCCTCTACTGAAAAGTGAAACAAGGGAGAGACGAGACAATTAGGATGTGGGGAGAGAAAGTGAGAAGTGAAGGGAAAGTTAATGGGAGAGAGAGAGAGGAGAGAGAGAGAGAGTTTTCAAGCAGACACAGTGAAATACAGACAGACAGACAGACAGACAGACAGATCACCATAGCTTGTTGAGACAAATCTTTTCCCTGTATGAATAGGTAGTGTGTGTGTGTGTGTGTGTGTGTGTGTGTGTGTGTGTGTGTGTGTGTGTGTGTGTGTGTGTGTGTGTGTGTGTGTGTGGATCTTGAGTTACCATGAAAATAAAATTGTTGTGGTGAAATATGACCTAAGATTGGTAAGAGAGAGAGAGAGAGAGAGAGAGAGAGAGAATATGGTAGATTATGTTTGTGATAGTTGGAGGTAATTACATAGTCGTTAGTTCTCTTGTCTCTCTCTCTCTCTTATCATATTACTCGGTTATTTATTATCAGCTTTTTTCTTTCTCTTATTCGTGATTGTGTTTTGTTTCTCTCTCTCTTCTTTCTCTTCCTCTCCTTCTTTTCCTCATCCTTCTCTTTCTCCTCTTCCTCTTCTCCTCCACCAGATAAGTCGATAGGTACAGAGAGAGAGAGAGAGAGAGAGGAGATTGTTAAAAAAAAATAAAACAAAAGCAAAAATTTAAGAAAAATGACAAAAATATAGACATGATAAAAGGAAAAAAATATTGTTGGATTAGCTATTATAACCCGGGCTAAAAAAAGGAACATTGATCCCGACTCTTTAACCCGACTCCTGATTGGCCAATGTTGAAGAATTTAGCGAGAAATTACTGGCGTTCGAGATGTCTTATTACGCTACTGTGTGTGTGTGTGTGTGTACTAACATTGTCCATTTGTTAAGTGAGTAACTCTGTGTACTAAATACTGACCTCCTCTTCCCTCCCTCTCTCTATCTCTCTCTCTCCATCCTCCCTCTCTCTCTCTCTTTCTCTCCATTCTCCTCTCTTTTCTTTCCACCCTCACCTGCCCCCCCAGAATCCCCTATTGCTGTAATGATCTGTGTGGGTGGGGGTGTGGGAGAATGTGGGTGTAGGGGAGGGTGTGGGTGTGGGGAGGGTGTGGGTGTGAAAGGTGTGTGGGTGGGGAGGGTGTGGGGTGGGTGTGTGGGGTGTGGGTGTGGGGAGGGTGTGTGGGTGTGGGGTGTGGGTGTGGGGGTGTGGGTGTGTGGGGGTGTGGGTGTGAAAGGTGTGGGTGTGGGAGGGGTGGGTGTGGGAGGGTGTGGGGTGTGGGTGGGTGTGGGGAGGGTGTGGGTGTGGGGAGGGGTGTGGGTGTGGGAGGGTGTGGGTGTGGGAGGGTGTGGGCGTGGGTGTGGGAGGGTGTGGGTGTGGAGGTGTGGGTGTAGGAGGGGTGTGGGTGTGTGAGGTGTGGGAGGGTGTGGGTGCGGGAGGGGTGTGGGTGTGGGAGGGGGTGTGGGCAGGGGTCGAAGGGAGGAACAGGACTAGCCTTGGTAGGCCAGCAATAGCCTATTGATTTCTCTATAATGGCAGCGATGACCGCCCTGCCCCACCACCGCCTATCAGAGCACTCACCACCCGCAGACACCCACCGCCCGCAGACACCCACCGCCCACCTGAACACCCACCGCCCACCTGCCCCACCCACCGCCTATCGGAGACACTCACCACCCACCTGAGACACCCACCGCCCACCTGAGACACCCACCACCCACCTGAGACACCTATCTACTGTCTCTTGCTTCACCCACTATTTACCTCCCTTCCTCCCTCTATCTTTCTGTCTGTCTCTCTGTCTCTGTCTATGTCTGTCTGTCTGTCTATCTGTCCATCTGCGCGATAACAGTATAAACTACGGCTTGTGCACGGCAGAGGCTGATACAAGACCTGGTCATGGCAGGTCAGGAAGGTCAGAGGTCATAGGCACTAGGGAGGGATGGGGGTGGTTAGGTACAGTTAGTATTGATGACCTCGTGTGTGTGTGTGTGTGTGTGTGTGTGTGTGTGTGTGTGTGTGTGTGACATTGATGGTAAATAAATACATACATACATGCATACATGCATACATGGGAGGTAGTCCGGTGAGGTGTGGTGTGCAGGGGTTACCTGAGGGAAGGCGCTGCAGCTTCGTCATGGTACCGATGGCACTTCTCCTCCCTCCCTCCCATCCTCCGGTCAATAAATATGCCTCCCTTCACCCCATACCCACCCACCTGCTTACCTGGTGATGCATTAACCCGGGTCCAGTCCCCCCCCTCTCCTCTCCCAGTGCTGCCACCTGGCCTGTTTCTTTACCTGAGAGAGAGTCAGTCAGTCTATTGAGATGCTGAGGTGTTGAGATAATGAGTGTGTGTCTAATGAGGTGTTGAGAGAGAGAGAGAGAGAGAGAGAGAGAGACTTAAGGTGTGTGTGTGTGTGTGTATACAGGAGTGTGGTATTATCCATGTGTGTGTGTTTGGAGGATGAGGTGGGTGTGTTTGGTCTAGGGTGTGTTTATAAGGGTGAGGGAGTAACTAGGGTGTGCTCGGTAGGGTCGAGGAGTGTAGGCCGGGGTGGTGGTTGTTGTTGTCGTAGGTGTTGTGATTGTTGTTGTTATACTGTGATTGTTGTTGTTATATTGTGATTGTTGTTATGCTGTGATTGTTGTTGTTATACTGTGATTGTTGTTGTTATAATGTGATTGTTGTTATACTGTGATTGTTGTTATACTGTGATTGTTATTGTGATGATTGCTGTTATGATTGTTAAACCTGTTATTACTTTTGTTGTACTGTGATTGTTGACTTTGTTGTTTTAATTAATGTGATTGTTGTTAGGTTAGCGTTAGGTTAGGTTAGCGTTTGGTTAGCGTTAGGTTAGGTTCGTGAGGCGAGACATTAATGGAGGGGTCGTGAAGTGAACCAGGTGGGAGAGAGGGGAGGGGGTGGGGGGTGGGGGAATTGGAGGAGGGAGGAAGGCATAAAGGTGAGCATCTGAGGTGAGTGAGGGGAGCGTGTGGCTTTCCCTCACTCACTTTCCTCATCTCTTAACTTTCTACCAAACTCATGTTGTGGCGCTTCCCCTCATTTACCCTCTCACACCCCCCATGGCTCTCCTCATCTTCCCCCTCTCACTCCCCTCTCCCTTTCTCTCATCCTTCTTCCCTCCCTTCCCTTGTCCCTCTCCCTTTTGTTCCCTCTCTCTCACTTCACTCTCCCTTTCTCTCATTTTCCTTGTCCCTCTCCCTCCCACTCTCTCCCTTTCTCTTCTCGCTTTCTTCCTCTCTCTCTCCCCTTGTACTTTTATTCTTACTTCCTATATTCTCCTCTTTCCTCCTCTCTTTTCCTCTTCTCTGCACTGTCTTTCTTCCCACCCCCAGGTGAGGGAGGGGGGAGGAGGTTCACCTGAGGGACCCGACTTGACACCTACATGTTCACCTCATCAAGTATTAAACCCGTTGCTCTAATGCTGCCATCAATGCTGCCACCTCCCCTCACCTCCCCTCACTTCCCTTGTCTACCCTCACTTCATCCCACCCACGTCTCTCTCCCCTCACCTTCCCTCATCGCGTCTGTCTCACCTCCCCTCATCCCACCCCATCTGTTTCCACCTCCCCTCACTTCCCTTGTCTACCCTCACTTCATCCCTTCCTGTCTGTCTCCCCTCATCTCCCCTACCCCACCTCACCTCCCCTTAAATCAGGAGAGGGGTGGAAGAACAAGGGATCGAGGGGGGGGTAAGAGTGGGAGAGGAGGAGGAGGAGGAAGGAGAGGATAAAAAAGACAATAGGAGAGGGAGGTAGGAAATGAAGGTGGTGGGAGGGAGAGGGAGGAGAAGAGAGGGGTGAGAGGGAGAGGGGGGAGAAGAGGGTGAGGGTGAGAGTAAAGAGAAGAGAAAAGGTGAGAGGAAGGAGAAGAGATGAGAGGAAGGTGTGGGCAGGTGACGTAGATTATGATTAAAGATATCAACTTTTACCTGGTGTCGATTCTTCTTCTTCTTCTTCTTCTTCTTCTTCTTCTTCTCTCGCTTCTTATTCTTCTTCTTCTTCTTCTCTCGCTTCTTCTTCTTTTTATTATTTTTCTTTCTTCTTATTCCTTCTTCTTCTTCAGGAGGAGGTAGGAGAACGTGTCAATACCTGTGGGAGGTGTTGACAAAGGTCGTCCCCCCCCCCCCAATACCCCTACCTCCCACCCCTCATTCTCTCCATCCCTCCCCCTTTCTCTCGGTGTTAAAATTAGTAGACACGTAGACAGAGAGACAGACAGACAGACAAACAGTCGGTCGGTCGGTCAGGCTCGACACAATGGCAGGAAACGACCCATCCCTTACCTGCTGTAATCACCTACACACATAGGCCTAATTACCGGCAGCCAGCCTATAGGCCTAATACACCTTGTTGTAGTACACTCTAAACTTGGACAAGGCCGGGGGCATGTTCTCACGGGGTCCTGAGGTACGAATTGTATTTATTTATTAATTTTTGTTTTTTATTGGTATTATTTATTTATTTATTTATTTTTGTAGTGAAGATGAGAGATAAAAACTTAACTGGTTCACTTAGACTACGACACAAAGATGGATTCTCTAAAATGGGGAGTTCTATTCACGTTGATAACCGGAGTAGTAAGAAAATATTGAATTGGCTCACTGAGGTGGTGTGTGTGTGTGTGTGTGTGTGTGTGTGTGTGTGTGTGTGTGTGTGTTATCGTTGGAAGATCACCAGTATGATTTTTTGTGGATGTGTGGATAAGGTGGATGTGAGGATGTGGTGTGGATGCGTGACGGTGTAGTGTGGATGCGTGACTGTGTAGTGAGGGTGTGAAGTGGATGTAAGAAGAACTATAGACGCTCTCCCGATGATGGTGATAGAGTGATCGTGGTGGTGATAGTTGTGTGGTGGTGATGGTGGTTGTCTTAAACAGGATGTAAAACTATGTACACACACACACACACACACACACACACACCAACGAGACGCTCACCACAGTACCTCCAATGGGTGTGTTGTGTCATGTCCTCACACCACTACCACCACGGCGACTCTACCACCACCACTATTAACACTACTACCACCGCCATTACACCACCACTACTACTACTACCACCACCACCACCACTATCACCACCACCACTATCACCACCACTATCACCATCACCACCACTATCACCACCACTATCACCACCACTACCATACCAACACCACCACCACTACTCTACCACCATTACCAACCAGTATTATCACCACCACTCGACAGGTCAACAACCACCACCACCACCACCTCACTCTCTCACCTCTAGTGGTGCTCGTATTCCGCCCACGCCCCGCCCCCGCGCCTGCCTGCCTGCATCCTCCCACGCCTTTCTCTCACGCCAGCACCCACGCCTCTTGCCTCCCTCCCTCCCTCCCTACCACATGACGCCTGGGACCCGCCTCCGCCTCCTCCTCGCGGCCACGCCCTACTCCCAGAACCTGACAAGGATGTAGTATATGACGCGTGTATAGGATTGCTGAGATCCTACACGACCCCCCCCTCCCCCTCCTCCTCCTTAGGATTGTTATTTCTACTTCCTTACCATCTGGAATTTACCTGGGCACGTTATCTGGGCACGTCACCTGGAGTTCACCTGGGTACGTCACCTGGGCACCCCTACTGTACTTCTCCCTGGGTGTACCTATATCACCTCTACCCCTGACAGGTTAAGTGAGAAAGATATACAGGTGACCATTACCAATCTTGATCACCTTTGTCGCTTAATTAAACCACTCGTTAAAAAGAGAAAGGAGAAAGAAAGAGAGAAAAAGGGAAAGTAAGAAAGAAAGATAAAGAAAGCAAAAGCGAATGGAAGGAAGAAAGAAAGAAAAAAGTATAAAGAAACGAAAAAAAGTGAATAAAGAATGAAAGGTGAAAAGAGAAAGCAAGACAACTTTCACCTGAGTGTCGAGGTGAACGGGAGTCAACCAGAGGTGGAACAACACAGCCAAGTGGTGTTGACGCTTTGTCTCTGGGAAAAGTGGAGTGGGGAGAGGGGAGGGGAGTGGGGAGAAGACGGGAGGTTAGTGGGGAGAAGACGGGAGGTTAGTGGGGAGAAGATGGTAGGTTAGTGGGGAGAGAGGGAGAGGAGAGGGAAGTAGAGTCGGGGAAAAAGGAAGAGGAGTGGAATGGAGGAGGAGAAGAAAGGGGAGTAAGCATGAGGAGGAGAGGGGATGGAAAGGAGAGAAGGAAGGGAAGTGGAAGATAAGGAGAAGATGAATGGGGAAACAAGAGGAGGAGGAGGAAAGGGAAGGGAATTGACGGTTAGCGAGGAAGGGGGGAAAGAAATTTAAGAGAGAGGGGGAAATAGAGGGAGGAGGGCGAGGAAGTGGAGAGGAAGAAGAGTGGAAGAGGGGAGGAGGCCAAGGTAGAAAAATTGGATGGGTAGTGTTGGGAGGAAGGAGAGGGAAGGAAGGAGAGTGTGTGAGAGGGAAAGAGGGAGAGTGTGTGTTGGAGCGAGAAAGAGTGTAAGGAAGAGAGAGAGAGAGAGAGTGTGTGTCTGTGTGTGTGGGAGGGAAAGTGTGTGTGTGGGGAGAGAGAGGGGGGGGAGGAAGAGAGAGAGAGTGGGGGGGGGGAGGAGAGAAAGGGAAGTGAGAGGGAGAGGAACTTAACAATAGCAGTTAACAATCTATTGTTGTCCCATAAACACAACACTTAACAGCCAATTGGCATGACTTAATAACTTAATTTTACTTTATCAACCCTCGTTAACTTATATTCTCTTTCCCCTCACTTATTACACACTTACAAAGCCTCTGATTATGGTACTTATTTCTTCACTACTTACAAAAATACGACAGTTACACATACAAGAAATACAGTACAGTATACAGTATTCTTAACACGGGAGACATACATACATACATACATACATACATACATACATACATACATACATACATACATACATACATACATACAGTATTAACTTCTTATACCGAACCTACACTATGAGAGAGAGAGAGAGAGAGAGAATGGTGATAATGGAATGGAAATTGATAATAATAGGTTGAAGGAAGAGGGAAAGAGAGGGAGGTGAGATGAGGTGATGGAGAGAGAAAGAGAGAGAGTGATAATGGAATGGAAATTGTTAATAATAGATAAAAGGGAAAGGGAAAGAGGGTTGTGAAGTGAGAAGATGGAGAGAGAGAGAGAGAGAGAGAGAGAGAGAGAGACGCAAACCACAGTTAAAAGAGACAGACAAACAGCAATAAACACGGGAGAGACAAAAGCAAGCGAAGGAAAGAGGGAATAGCGAGAAAAAAAATGAATGAATATGGGGTTGACAGGAAGAGATAGAGAGAGACTTGACAGGAGGTGATAAAGAAGGGGAGAGAGAGAGAGAGAGATAAAGGGGATGAAGAACGAGGATTGGGAAGTGTTGATTAACTGGCACGACCGGTGTTACGTATGGGGAGACAGGTAGAGACGACGATAATTTGTGGAGAGAGAGAGAGAGAGAGAGAGAGAGAGAGAGAGAGAGAGAGAGAGAGAGAGAGAGAGAGATTTAAGTTCTATTAGTGATAGAGAATAGGGGAGGGGAGGAAGGGGAGATATCGGGGGATTTGAAGTGGAAGACCATCAGGGTGTGAAGGGGTGGATGAGGGGAAGGAAAGGGGTAAAGGGAGGGAAGGGGTAAGGAGGGGAAGGCACGTAAAGGGGTTAGGAAAAGGGTGAGGAGAGAGAAGACGAGAGGAAAGTGAGGGGAAGGGGTAATAGGAGAGGATGGGAAGAGGGGATAGAATGGAAAGAGGGAGAGAAGGGAAGGGGAAGAGGGAGGGGTATGATAGGGGTTAATAAATGGCACAAGTTTGGTGGGTGAGGATAAAGAGGTAATTTGTTGAGCGATTATAACTTGACAGTATTGTGGGTGTGTTGACTGGAGGAGGAGAGGAGAGGGAGGAGAGCAGGGGAGGAGGAGGAAGAATGGAACGAAAGGGAGTAATAATAACACAACGTAGGATGAAGAATGGAAGAGAGAAAAGGGTAGGGAAGAAAGAGAAATAGAATAGAAGGAAGAATGGAGGAGAAAGAAGAGAAGGAAAGAAAGAATAATAGAAAAGGAAGAGGAGAAGAAGGGAAGGCCTAGAGCAGCCTTCTGGAGGCAGACTCTAAGATGGGTGAGAGAGAGAGAGAGAGGGAGAGAGAGAGAGGAGAGAGAGTGATGGAGGAGGAAGGAGGAAGAAAAAGTAAACATGGCACCAGAGGAAATGAAACTGAGGAAGGGGGAAGAGTGAAGAGGAGGAGAGGGGGAGAAGAGTGAAGAGGAGGAGAGGGGGGGAAGAGAAGAGGAGGAGAGGGGGGGAGAGAGGAGTAGGAAACGGCCTATCACACTGATTTTTCCTTCAGCAGTGGTTATCCTGGAGAGAAGGAAGGGAGGGAGAGAGGGGGGAGGAGGAATAGGGAAGAGAGAGAGAGAGAAGAAGAAAGGAAATGAAAGAGGGGAGAGGAGTATGGATACACACAGTTTTCGTTAGCGGTGTTCTTTCGGCGAGGGAAAATGTGTAAGGGGACAAGAGGGAAGGATATTAGACAGAGGGGAAAGGTATGTGGAGGGAAGGCAGGAAGAAATCTGAGGAAAAGGACTGAACAGGGAGGAGAGAGAGGAAGGGGGAGGTAGGAGTATTGAAAAGGGAGGGGGAGGTGGGGGAGGAATCATCAGTAATGTGAGGGGAAGTCTTCGAAGAATGGGAACGACGGTATGCTAGGAGAGAGAGAGAGAGAGAGAGAGAGAGAGAGAGAGAGAGAGAGAGAGAGAGAGTCCCCTTATCTTTTTTCTCCCATATTTATTCCTACTTCATCCACTTATTCTCTTTTATCTTTCTTCCTTCCTTCCTCTCTCTCCTTCCTTTCATTCCTTATTTCTTTTTTCTTCCTTCCATTTTTCCTTCTTTCGTCCTTTCATTTTCCTTCTTCCCTCCCCCTCCTTCCTTCCTTCCTTCCTTCCTTCCTTCCTTCCTTCCTTCCTTCTCTTTCCCCTCGTGTCTGTTTTTATCTCCTTATTTTTCCCCTTCTTCCCCT